>NW_005841922.1:3459402-3463925 GCF_000455745.1 Alligator sinensis
CAGCTAGTAAAGCGACCAAAACGCTGGCTTGCATCCATAGATGCTTCTCAAGCAAATCCCGGGACGTCATTCTCCCCTTGCACTCGGCCTTAGTGAGGCCGCAGCTGGAGTACTGCGTCCAGTTTTGGGCTCCACAATTCAAAAAGGATGTGGAGAAGCTCGAGAGAGTCCAGAGAAGAGCCACGCGCATGATCAGAGGTCAGGGAAGCAGACCCTACGATGACAGGCTGAGAGCCCTGGGGCTCTTTAGCCTGGAAAAGCGCAGGCTCAGGGGTGATCTGATGGCCACCTATAAGTTTATCAGGGGTGACCACCAGTATCTGGGGGAACGTTTGTTCACCAGAGCGCCCCAAGGGATGACGACTAGGTCGAACGGTCATAAACTATTACAAGACCGTTTCAGGCCGGACATAAGGAAGAACTTCTTTACTGTCCGAGCCCCCAAGGTCTGGAACAGCCTGCCACCGGAGGTGGTTCAAGCGCCTACATTGAACACCTTCAAGAGCAAACTGGATGCTCATCTTGCTGGGATCCTATGACCCCAGCTGACTTCCTGCCCTTTGGGCAGGGGGCTGGACTCGATGATCTTCCGAGGTCCCTTCCAGCCCTAATGTCTATGAAATCTATTAAACTGAATAATACAGTCCTGGGCCCCTGGTGTATTAATAAAGCTTCTAGTTTGTTTGTTTTTAACTAGAGACAAATATGTACCTCAACATCTGCACCCCCATTTTCAAAATCCTAGATTCACCCACGTAGCTAACTACCTCTCTCACTCATACCTTGACATTTCTTTTAACAATGCAGCAGAAGACAGTCCTCCTGATGCAGTATCAAAGTAAGAACTGATATTCTGTGCTGTCAGCAGGTCCAGCTTCCAAACCCATCCTATTTAAGCTCCAAAGTTTATTACAGAATTGGCCTTCACTTACGAAGAACTCAAATCACTCCTTAGTTTGATGGTCAACTTTCATTTGATTCAGTTGAGCATGGTGCCGTCTTTCACAGGCTTTGATTAAGAACCATGTAAAGTTCAGAACCATGAAACGTGTGTTTGGCAAAGCCTTGGGTTGGTAGAAAGTGTCTTCAAAGTGATTATTCCCCAGTGCAGCCTCAAGTTCTACCAATTATTTTTCATAAGAATGCTGATGACTCAAGAAGAATGCGAGACAGCAGTGATGATAAGCACTTACCATTAGGTCGTCTTACTGAAATGCTTGTATAACTTTCACACTTGGCAGCGCAAATGCAGTAAGTGTAATGGAGTGATAAGGGAAGGATGCAGGTAGCATAGATGAGGCTCATATCTGAGAGGCCAGGTACCAGATGCTAAGCAAAAGTAGGAACTGAAATAAAACAGCAGAGTTAGACCCCTAAAAGTCAGGGATAAAAGGACTGAACTACTACAGATAGAGAGGCCTCAATTAGGAACAGATCTCAAATGCAGTGTACTCTGAATTCACTGCTGATGGTCAACAAACCCAGTTTTAGACCAACAGGTGTGAGCTTTGTTTGCCTCTTCCTAGCAAAAAAGAATTTAATAAGGATTAGCAGTCAGATATGTATCATTTAGCTCAAATTAGCATGACTCAAAAGGGTGTTGCTCTTAACATGTGCAGAATGCCCCCTACCTGCAACCCACCTCATTTGATTGATAACATTTCATAATCCCATTGCCCTTTATAAAACACAATCTGATTACAGATTTGCACAAATGTGTTGGTGATGTTGTTGTTGTTGATAAAGTACATTTGAGATTTTTAAAAAGGAGATTTCTTTTCAAAATCTCTGATTCTAGAGATACTTAAGCCCATGCATAACACCATTTCAGTGGGACTGTTTGCATGATAAAACATACGTATGCTTAAGTGTTTGTGGCACTGTTGCCCATGGGTGGAGTTTGAAAAGGGGAGTGCCGATGGCGAGGTAGATCATCAAATATAACACAACATGTTTTTTTTCTCCAGTTACGGAGAAACTAGAAGACTTACTAATATGCTAGGGGGCTAGCACTATATTATTCAGTTTAAGATCAAAGCAAAAACAAATAACGCTATTGGAATGTGCACTAATTTGCTAGATTTATAGTTAAAAGTTTAAAAACAACAAACAAAAAGTAAAAATATTTTGTGCCATTAGTCCTGTAGTCATTATAGTTAAATGTGCGTCTTACTCAGATTCATAAAACAAAACTTAGCCTTCTTGAGCATTTTAACAGTGCCTCTAATATTTCACTGTCAGCCATTTCTTCACCTGAGTTAATATGATCACACTTCAGTTAAGGCAGTCTGCTGAAATGTGAAATAGGAGTAAGGTGTTACTAGGAATGACTAATAGGCTGCAAAACTGCAGAAGAAGGATAGTCTGAACGGTGGAAGTCAAGACCATTGAAAAGGATACAGGATCATTAACACCTGTGGAGTAGAGAGAGATTAGCAAGAATCAGGGAGATGATAATGCAGGGATCCTGGTTTTCTCCGTTTAAAAATGGTAAATTCTCTGATTAAAAACCTAAAAGTCTCTGATTTAAAAAACTCAAATCTGCATTTTTCTGCAACTGAAATCAAATGCCACTATATATATATATATATATATATGTATCAGTTGAACACAACGTTTTATTGATATACTACCATTTTAAAGCAATTTGGAAGCTTAGCGATGCCTCAATCATTATAATAAAATAAATTCTAAATCCCTATATATTTTCGCATTTGATTTTGGTTTTTTGGTTGCTGGTTTTTTTTTTTTAATCATGGAAGATCAGAACTCCTGGCACATCAGGGCCATTTTGCTCACCAGGACTTGGTTCCAGCTCTGGCTGTGCCTCCCCACCACGTTTTGTGGCACTGATATGTCAGTGCCCTGCTCCTGCTGTTGCCCCTCAATCCCAACTCAATTTATCATAGAAAATCAGAGCTCCCCTTGCCACCTTTGCTTACCAGGATGCAGGTCAAGCTGAGGCTGCCCTCCCTGCCCCCATGCTTTGTGGCACTGAGCAGCCCTGATATGATGGTGCCCTGCCCGTGACCATGCCATTGCCCCTCACACCCAAGCCACAACAGCCCCAGCCCTGCTAGTGCCCCTCACTCCTGAGCCACAGCCCCCTGGCCTTGCTGGTGTCCCTCACTCCTGACCCCCAGCCCCCCAGCCATGAGTGACTGGTGCCTCCTGAATCTGGGGGCACATGCAGTAGTTGCCCCGTCAGGAGGGGCACCAGCCCTACCGACAATATCAGTTGGCTGTCAGGGGGGACACCAGGCCCATCAGAGGGGGGGCACATGCACCCTCATGCACCCCCTACCAGTCGCCTATGCCCCCAGCCCTGCTGGTGCCCCTTACTCCTGACCTACAGCCCCCTGGCCCTACTTGTGCCCCTCACTCCCAACCCACAGCCTCCCACAGCCCTGCCAGGGCCTCTCCCTCCTGACCCACATCCCCCTGGCTCTGCCAGTGCCCCTCACTCCCTCCCCACATCTCCCCCACCCCTACTGGTGCCCCTCACTCACTATCTGCAGCCCCCCACCCCACCCTGCTGCAGGGGACCCCAACTGCCAGGCCCCACCTTCCCCATGAGTGGAGCCCATGGGGGGGAGCGTGGATGAGGCCTAGCACCTGCAGGTTCAGGGCTCCCTGCCCTGCTGCCCTTCCAGCAGGCAGAACCCAGTGCAGCAGGGCAGAGCAGGGCAGGAAGGGTTGGTGCTGCTACCGGAAGCCCCATGCCACCATGGTGAGGCACCCCCTAGCCAATCAGCAACAGCGGGAGGCCCCCAGGGGAGGGCAGCAGGGTGGGCAGCCCAACTCACAGTAGGCAGCCTGCACCCACCCCATGCACAAACCTAGGGGCATGTGCTGTGCCCCATTGGGAGTGCACACAGCAATGGGAAACCAGCCTCCCCTGTTACCCCCCAGACAAGCCACCTACGGCTCTGTCACACTCCCCACCCAGGCCCTATGGCCGTACATTTCTTCCCTGGCCCTGGGCCCCAGGCCCTATGCACTGCCCCCAGCACCCTCAGCCCCAACCCTGCCCAACTCCCTCCCTCCCTGTGTGGGACTCAACTCCCCCACCACAACTTACCTACAGGGAGTTGCGGGAGCTGCTCTTCACACTGCCTGGCTGCCATATACATGTGATTTTGTTAACAAGTGGGGAAAACTTCCATTTTCTGTTAACGTGCCCTAAAACAGGGCTGGCCAACTTGCAGCATGGGTGCTACAAGTGGCATGGCAGCATTTGTATCATAGTGCTTAGGATCGGAAGGGACCTAAACAGATCATCAGGTCTGACCCCCGTCATGGCACATGGCAGCCTGAGGAGGGAAACAAGCAGCACAGTGGCAGATAGGGTATGGAGCACAAGGCGGATCATTATATCAGGCACAGGGCAGAAAAAGACTAGCCGCAGATCAGGTAAGGGAAAGGGATCAGAATGGCACTCAGGAAGGTGCAAAGCTAATTTAATAGATTCATAGATGTTAGGGTCGGAAGGGACCTCAATAGATCATCAAGTCCGACCCCCT
>NW_005841922.1:3464535-3472989 GCF_000455745.1 Alligator sinensis
GAGCCCTGCGGGATCCCACTGCCCACACCCTTCCAGGTCAATACCGACCCATCCACTACAACTCTCTGGGTACGGCCCTCTAGCCAATTCGCCACCCACTGGACTGTGTAGTCGTCCAAGTCACAGCCTCTTAACTTGTTCACTAGTACAGGGTGGGATACCGTAATCTGTGAGATGCCTGCCAAAAAAGGTTGGACCTCACTGCCCTAACAGGAATATCAGTTGAGCTTAGGTTTTCTTCCACTCTTCACATCAAACTGGCAGTCCATGTATCATTATTCATATTGTGGTAGGATCCATAGGGCAGTAGGTACTCAGGAGAGAACTAGCATGTCAAAGAAAAAAAATGAGACTGTTTATATATATATATATATATATATATATATATATTTTTGTTTTGTTTTGTTTTTTGTTTTGTTTTTTTAAGAAGTGGAAAAGATGACACAACAATTTAGGAAAGGAAACAGGATGCAGAAAGAACTCCCATATGGTCTAGAAGAAAACAAGAAATGTAGGAAGCTGATTTTTAAAAAGTTAAATTCTGTATAGGTTTTTTGTTTTTGGGGTTTTTTTACTTCTTGTCAAGAAATATGCAGTTTGACTGGCTGTATTAAACAGAATACATATTTGATGTAATTTTAATTCTTTATATGAATAAAGATAGTATTAATAAAGAATATGAAGTTTTTTAGCATCTGTGCTGTGAATTCTTTAAAGTTCTGGGAATTTTAAAACAAATGTCAGCATGCTGATATGTGAATATTTGCTACAATGCTATGGTGTATTGGTTTTTGCAGCAGGGATACTTTGGCATATGGTTTAAAAAAGAGAAAGCAAGCCAGTTCTGATATATTTTGTTCTCAGTAACAAATAATGCCATTAGGGACCTTGTTTCCATACTTCTATATGCACAGGGAGATTCCATGAATTCTGGGATCTGCCAGTTCCTACAAGTAAATATTTACCTTCTAGTCCAAGAACAAGTAAGCTGGATGAACTTTTGCTGGCTCGCTGCAGACAAGAAATGCATGGTGAGCATGAATTGTTTTGCTAAAGTACACTAAGCTGGGATAGGATTTAGAATTAGAAACACAAAACTACCATACTTGAATTTTTATTGCAAAAGCTATCACAGGAGTTGCAAGAATTGCTGCTTATAAAATAGCAAACTATTTTTTTTCCAACATCTAATACAAAAGTCTGCGAGCAAAGAGGACTAAGCTGTTGGTGCACAATTTTATTGGCACATCCACTATCAAAAGGACCTTAGGCTTTTTTTTTGGTAATTATACAAGTCATTTCCTTTGTCCAGAGTTTTCTGCCTGCTTTGAAGACATAAGCCATCAGTGTGTGTGGATCCCTTTTTCTGAGCTTTGAAATCAGTGAAGATCTGTCCCTGAAGTGGGATATAATAGAGCAAAGCAACTTACAGGCTCAGGGCTAAAATGTATTAATGACCCCAGAACAAGATTGCATTCATTTTCCTGTCTACAGAAGCAACAATGAACATTAAGATAAGAAAACGCCACAGCTGTGATTTCTTGTTCAGTGTGCAGTCTATTAGGATGTTTCTATTTTTATTTTCTTTGTAAATATCTTTTGAAGTGGTAGAATAGCATCAGGACTGAGAAGAGATCTTAACAGCATGCTGAATACCATAAGAATAATTCTGGGTCAGCTCAGTGAAAGCAGAAGCAAATATCCACCAATACTTGCACATTTATGAATCCTGTTTGTTCAGGCCAGCCTCTGCAAAGCGTGATTTGCCTTTAAGTGAGTTGAGACCCTGAGAAGCACAAAACCAGGTTTACTGAGGTAGAAACAGAGGCAGAAATGCATTTCTAGAAGAGGACAGAATCGCACTGAGTTCTGCTGTGGGTTTCAGTCGACTACATAATACCACAAGCAGAGGTGTTTCCAAAATGGGATTCTTCCCCAAAATTTTCCATTGAAAAATATCACTATCAAAGTTTGAGAGTAAAAACATTCTATTCCTGTGAAGAATATCTAAGTGAGCTCACAAAATCAGTCATTTCATTTTTATGAATGTGTTTTAAAATGAACTTTTTCCTTCCCTTTTCATTTGTTAGTCTTTTCATAAACAACATTTCTCTTTGAAAATATAGCTTGGCTCTCCTATTCACTCTTTTTTACTAGTTTAGAAAACAAAGGGCTGGAACATGGATGCAAGACAGCTGTGAAACAAAAAAAGTGGGCAGGACAAATTATGGGAAAAGACTTAAAAACACTCCCAGCAAAAACATTCATTCTTATAAAGTGAATTTTATTTTCCAGTGAAAAATGTCAAAACATTTTCAGTGAGTTGTATCAGGGTGCTCAAACCCTGGCCCAAAGGCCAGACCCAATTTCTGGCATAGTGTCATCCAGCCCATGGGGCTCCCCACAGGTCCAAAAATGTGGTGCCAGGGGAACAGGGGCACCGCTTCCCTGCTGCCAGATTTCCAGACTCAGACCCATTGGGCTACACAGAGTGGTGCAGGGTGCCAGAGCCCAAACGCAGTGCCTTAATACACAAGGGAAGTCTAAGCTCCAATCCTGGTATATTGGGGCCAACCAAGCCATACAGGTCCCAATCCAGGCATTCAGTCCCAAGCAGAGGCAGCGTGCAGCCTGATCCAGTTTGCAATCTACCCCTACACCATTCATTTGGCCCATGGGGCTAAAAGGTTGAGCACCACTGAACTATAGGATACCAATACAGGCTATGAAGAAAACAAAAACTAATCTGATAAGCAGTGCACTCCTGGAGTGCACAGACAAAAAGAAAGGGAAAGAATAGCACTGCTTATACCTGGGGCCAGAGCTGTCCACTGTCCAGGTTTTGAGTAGCTGGGGGCCTGAGCTATGTAGGCTACATGCTACACAAACTGTGGGTCCCCCAGGCTGCACACTACAAGCCCCCAACCCACAACCACCACACAGACTCCCACCATGATCCCCCCTCCCACCACCACATAGGCTACATGGTGCCCCAGGGCCCCCAGGGGTGTGATCAAGAAGTGGAAGTCAGACAAGGGAAGGGGAGCCTGGAGACTGGGAGAAGCAGATGTGGTTGGGGGAATGGCAGCAGGGCAAGAGCCTGTGGGCCCACAGTCTACAAGATGGACAACCCTGATCTGGTTCAAACAACACAATAAAATACACTGAAATTAGAAACAGAAACTATGTTCTAGTCAGAAGAATATTACACTTGCTATGACAATCATTGTATATTTAACATAATGACTTCTATTACTTTTAGGAAAGAAAGCAAAAATCTCAAGTTATCTAAAGCAGTATTAAATTTAAAAACCTCACTAGGCCAACACCATTTTATTAAAATGACATATCTTCACACAGTTGTCATCCTTCTGTTGCCTTTAAAAATTTCTAAAGGACAAAGATAACAAAGCAAATGCAATATATGCATATTTTATCAGGACAGAACCTAATCATTAGCTGATATATCACTGGAAAAAACTTACCTAATTAGAAGTGAACTGGTTGTTCAAATGTGCTAAACACCCACAGCTCCATTAAGTCAAACAGAACTGTTGGTGGTCTGACCCTCAACGAAATTAGGTCATTTTTATTTGTGCTCAAAAATGGTGTCTTACTAATACATTTTGTCTTCCCTTCAATTCCTAAAAATGGAAATACTGAATTTTGTTTTCCAATAGCTCCGATTAATCTCTTTGATCTCTTTTTTCCTCTTATTCTGTTTATATCAATACAATACTGAGGAACAGAAGACTTTTTCTCAAATTCTCTTTGATACGATGCTAAGTAACAACATTAGTAAAGAATGTTTATACTCCAAAGGAGATAACAGGCCAAATTCTACCTTTATTTGTTTCAAAAACCCTGCTGAAGTAAATGGATTTGCACAGCTGTAGCTGTGCAGAATTTGGCTCTTTCCTTTGAGTTATTACTCAGTATTTTGGAACAGATTCTGAATAATGTATTTGTGCAGGGTCTCTTCTCCTAGTGCAACTAAAATGAGTAGAAATTACGCAGATGTGCATCAGAGGAAGACAAGAGGGAATGAAAAATCAATGAGAGTTGGGTTCCTGCCTAAGTCCCCCGTGTACTTTTGAAATCTCCTTCCAAAGCTCCCTCAGTGCTTAGAACTTATTAACTGCACACTGAATGAAAGAAAATGGGTTCTTAAATGATAGAGCATTGGTCGCAATCAGTTTGCTATGAATTTGCATTTTGGTTGTTCTTTTACACTTTTCTTTCCCAACATTTAGATCCTATGGTAAATAAAACACCCTGATGGAGGGCTACCTTCCAGCCAAGAAAAGTTGTGTGTCCTAAACTATATTTCTAAACTGCCATCACTACATTGCAGAAAAATCATTTTCAAGAAAAGCCTGGCTATGAGTTGACCAGGAGGACAAAATAATCATCTTAACATTTTTAGTCAAAAGTCTGACGCTACTGAATTATTCTTCCTTTTCCAATGTAATAGGAATGGGTTGCAAATTCCAAATGGCCAAGGCTCAGCCTCATGCAGCTAATAAAACTGTCACATAGGTCATATTAAAATACTGTAAAAAACCCCCCTCAAAACAGACGGGAGTGACCTGCATTGACTTTTCTCCACAGCATAGAACCTGAAAAGGAATAAACCCAGTGAGGGAGTGGGACTACACATAAACCTGGTT
Source organism: Alligator sinensis (assembly GCF_000455745.1). Taxonomy (NCBI): domain Eukaryota; kingdom Metazoa; phylum Chordata; order Crocodylia; family Alligatoridae; genus Alligator; species Alligator sinensis. The sequence goes on from NW_005841922.1 coordinate 3,469,206, forward strand.
TAATATCATTGACCTAAACACAAGGAGTGAAACTAGCCCACACTGTGCACTTGGGATCCATGAGTGTCACAGCACCTTTCATATTAGTCATATTTTTAAGAGAAGAATAACCTGGCAGTCACACCTCCTTGCTATTGCTTAGTAAATCAAGATTTAGTGAAAGGTATGAGACCAGAAATGAAGGAGAAGGTATGGGTTTCCATTTTGGTTACAGACTAGGTACAACATGGATAGTGATGGGTGAAGTAGTATGTAGACTGCATCTTAGTCTCATCCCAGAAGAAGAATCACCTCTAAAGGGCAGAAGATTTTTCACCCCTCAAGCCATTTTTAATGCTTGTCCCCTCTACTGACTACTGGAAAAGTACCAGGCTATGCTTTTTTATGGAACTGGTTCTTCTTATCAATGATGTCCTCAGCATCTGAAATCTAGGTCATGGCTAGAATTTCTAAGTATGACTGCATGAAATCTTTCTTAGGGTTCACTCTCCATTTTACAAATCATGTGAACAGATCTATGAGGTTGCCTGTAGGGAGGTGTTTTTTTCTGTCTATTCCATTTTTATATGATGTCTACATGTGTCGTATGAATTTGGCCTTCATTGTTCATTAATGCTATAAATACAGTTTTCTCTGAGCACATGCTGCTATTCTGATGGAGCCCCTTAGAGCATCTGTCTGGGGCAAGACAGACAATGCCCTCTGGAGGGAGCTGTTCTGCTTCACTAGCTGAGCATATGAACTAAGAAGGCCTAGAAATAACAAGCCCCCAGGACATAGTGAAATCATTGTCAGTAAAGGAGATGATAGCATTCAGCAAAGGTGATGTACCTGCTTTTAGAAGCATGACAGCTACCTGGATGCTCCAGTTTTGAAGACATTCCTTCTCCATTAACCATTCCCATATGGTATGATATGGTATGGTTTAATTCTTCCCCCTGATAGCCTTCCAAAGAGGGCTCCCACTTCTCTCATTCATTTCATTTTCTTGCCGAGTTCACTCAGCCTCTCTCATTTACTATCAATATGTCAACTCCTGTCTGCTGTCACCAACTGGCTGGTAATATCAGCCTCCATCATTCACTCAGAATCAGAAAGAGAGCTGAAAGGAACATCAGGAAGTCATCTAATCCAATCCCTGCACAGGACAGGATCATTCATATCCAAACCTTCCCAGTCACGTGCATGTCTAACCTGCTCTTAAAAATGACCCAGGATGGTGACTCCAAAACCTCTTCTTTGAAATAAGCACTTTTGTGCTTTCACCCATAAATTCCACAAAACAAATGCATTATCCTATTTCAGATTCCTCCTTAGTATTCTCCTGTATGATACCAACAAAAATGTTGGCATCAGTCAGGTTGCAGATGTGCTTACAGTGCTGCCCATTAGGGCTGTGCAAAACGGCACCATTCCGTTTTGAAAAGTCGAAACGCAAGTCAACAGAACAGCATTTCACTTTGAATTTCATTCTGATTCAAAACAGTGGCTGTTTCGACATTTCACCCATAAGATATAATGGGGAAGCTCAAAACAGCCTCTCTCATCTCATTTGGCAGGCAGATGGGGGGGCCCTCCAAACCCAGGAGGGCTGCAGGGGCTGTGCCACCGGGCTCAGTTCCCTTCTCCAGCCTGATCGAGCTGGGGAAGGGAACTGAGCCCGGTGCTCAGTTCCCCTCCCCAGCGCTGTGACTGATTGGGCTGGGGAAGGGAACTGAACCCGGTCACTTAGTTCCCCACCCCAGCGCTGCAATCAATCAGGCTGGGGAAGGGAACTGAGCCTCATCGCTCAGTTCCCCTCCCCAGCGCTGCGATCAATGTGGCTGGGGATGGGAACTTAGCCCAGCTAAACTGAGTTCCCCTCCCCAGTGCTAGGATCGGGCTGGGGAAGGGAACTTCCCTTCCCCAGCCTGATCCTAGTACTGGGGAGAGGAACTCTGCTCAACTAGGTTGAGTTCTCTTCCCCAGCCCAGTCCTAGCACTGGGGAAGGGAACTCAGACGGGCTGCTTCAAAACTCAAAATGTTTAGAAACTTTTGAAACATTTTGACTGCCCTTGTTTTGTTTCGAGGCTGTTTTGAAGCCCTTCATTTCATTTCAATTTCACTGTTTTGAGCTCAAAATGAGTTGAAACAGTATTGAAATGAAACAGCTGGTGAAATTTTGCACAGCCCTACTGCCCATCATATCACAAATGCTGACTTGCTTCCATGTATTACTCTGTCTGTCATTCTGCATTTAAGGCCATGCAAATAACTGATTTTTTTCCCATTCTGGTTGCCAAAACAAAAATATTGAAAAAAAATCAGAATCAAATATAAGATTGTTTAGCTTTTCTTTTCAAAATGAAAAAAATTGGAGGAAAAATGTCTTAGAATTAACTATTCAACAAAAAGAAAATAAAAGAAAAGGAAAACCACTCTGCAAATCTGTTTCTGTTTGTTGTTTCATTTTATTGTTAAACTGTCAGCCCTTCAGGAGACACTTTGTTCTGTGTTTGTACAGTCCCTAAGCAGAGTACGCTTTGGGCTCCTAGATGCTACAAGCTATTCTTAATAATGTTAATGAAAATAAATAATATTAATCTTCCCAAAAATACTTAGTAACATTTAACAGGAGGAAAACTTGCATTATGCCTTGTGCTCTCAACTCAAGCACTCTGGCCATCCGAGAGATACCACAGGCAGGCAATGCTCGAAGTCTCCCTCTATCTAGCCATACAGGATGGGAATGTGTTACAGTACTGCAACCAAGATGGCAGTTGCCAAACATCCATGCTGCTTGCACATTCCCAGAACCACTGAAATTTTGCATCTGGCAGAACTTTTGGCTGCATCAAATCACATGCTGGATATGGGAGATAATGAGGCAACTCAGAAAGCAGTCTGTGCTGGCATAGGCACTTGTCTGCCAGGATATGGACTGAGCCTGCCTGCTGGTTCCATGTACTTTCCAAGCAGTGGGCTTGTTAGTTCTTCCTAATGGGAAAGGTAAGCCCCAATGAGCTCCCTTACTCTAGGAACAGAAACTGGAGTGCACTGGTGAGCTGACATTGCTGAAGCTATAGTTGTATAGTTATTTTCTCTGTTGTGACCACAGGTACTGCATAAGCAATGCTGGATGCATGACAGGACCAGGTGCCTGGCCCAATCACTGACAACATCTGAAAAGAAAGGGGTGGGGGGTGGGGGAGGCAGAGCCCCACAGAAGACGTACACCATCTCTGCAAACCCCAAAGGCAGCAGGTACCAGCTTCTGTTAATTTCCTTCAGCAACATCAAGTTGTGGCAGATGAGTTTTAGAAACGGGGGAAAGTGAGCACTCACAGAGTAAGCAGCACCTGGGCTGCACCCAGGCAGAGCTTGTTGGCCCAGGTCCTGCTATAGCCACTTAAGCCAACATTAATCATTTTCACTATCTTTTTTGCCATGTTTGTACCTTGTCAAAAATCAGTATTTTTACATGCTCCAAGATGTGTGATTGCCCTCAAGCTGTCCGTTGACTGCTACGTTTTCCAGCCTAATGAATGAAGAGTTCTCCATGAAGAGAAACAAGGAAAAGCATTTCATAGGAGGCCCACAATACTATGGAATGGTCTCTGACAGGAAAGCACAGATGGCAACAGAATTCTGTACAGTAGAAACGGACAGGGCAGATCTGTAAGCATGTGTGGGATATGCTGGGAATGGCTCCTGTAGGACATTTGTTCTCATTCAAGTCTGGCTTCTAAGGACACATATACACATGCTCCAGGAGTGTCTGTGTGTGTGTGTGTGGGGGGGGGG
>NW_005841922.1:3473013-3481818 GCF_000455745.1 Alligator sinensis
TCGGGGGGTCTTTTTAATTACAGCAGCTCTGAGAGCGTACAGAGCATGTCATGTATCAGCATCCTTGCAATGAGCTTTAGTTAAAAATGGTGGTGGGGGCGCTTTAAGTGCGGGGACAGTGATACACGAGACACTGGAGGATGCTGGAGCATGGTAATTACCATACTCTAGCAGACTTAATTAAGCCTGCTCCAATGCACTGTAATTACAGCATGTCAGAGAAGCCTCACTGCTTGTGTATAGGCACCCTTGGGACCTAAAAGATGCATGTATACTGTGGTCTAAGGCATACTTTCCTGAAAGCTTTAGATGTTGAAAGCATCCTGGCCTGACTAGTGTTGGAGCTGCATTTTTACCAAGATAAAATCTTAGGAGCCCCCAGGGACAGAAGCAACAAATATACACCATCATAAACCCAAGAGATGAAATACTGATACAATTGAAATCACTGCAGGTTTCGCTACCAACTTCAGTGAGGCTGGAATTTCATCCAAGAATTCCATCCTTTCACTGTCACAGACATTCGTACTAGTAGTCCTTAGGTATTCTTAAGATGTGCCCCTTGAAAACACAACATTCAGATTGCCATCCTGCCTCCCTTCACTCCCAAATCCATCAATTCCAGCCTGATTTTGAGTTTAATACCCCTTTCTTACCCAAAACCTTCTATTCTTAGCTGTCAAATCACATAATGATTCATCCCTGTAGGAGTTCATGAGAATATATATTGGCAGTAAATATGTAGGTATTAAAGGTGGTGAGCAGCAGGAATCAGTAGCCTGATATTAAAGCCTTAGTATCACCTAATTAATTCTGTGTTTACAACTTGGATAGTGCCGACTTCTCCCAGTAAAGTCTGAGAGGCCAATTAAGCTCCACGCTCCCATTGTTATTGCACACATTTTCAGTTACCACATTCAAAAATAGTTCTTGCAGCTCCTCTTGAGCATGGACATAGGCACTGCTGGGGATAGCAGCAGAGGCCTCTGACAGATCTGAGTTTGCTTGACAAAGAAAGGATCAAATATGTTTTTAAAGTTGCAAAACTACTGAAGCTTTACAAATGTAATATTCAAACACTGATCACATGAGAATAGATGAGATATTCACACTTTAAGGTGCAATATTTTGTGACTTGCTAAGACAGAAAACAATGTACTGGGCTAATCTAAATGCTTTCAGCCTAATATGTTCTTGTAATGACCAGTCACTGACCAAGACTTGAAAAGAATGTCTTCAGACCTACGTCCCCTTTCACCACATGTTTGCATCCACTCATTTGTCCTCAAGAAAGGCATTGACACTGAATTAAGGCTGCACTGGGGGAAAGAAGAAAGAAGAGTGGCACAAATCTGTCTCCACCTTTAGACAGTCGTACAGTCTTGGAAAGGTGTATAACTCCATGCAAGTCTGAAAAGGGTGGTGAAGGAACCCTTCCCACCTTTTGGATCAATAACCTAGTGGATGAGGCACTAGGGAGCAGAAGACTCAGGATCTAGGTTTCCTCTTGCTTGGACAGGCTTTTGAACCTACATCTCCTACTTCCATGCAAAGTGCTCTAACTACCACACCATGGATGGGCATTGTTAAGGACTGCTATCCACTCCTCCTGCAGATGCTAGCGTACTAGGCTCCCAAGAGGCAAGATGTGTGGGGCCCAGAGAGGGGCCATGGCCCAGTGAGATGGGCACTGCCCTGAAAGGGTGGGGTCCCCGAATTCTAACCCCACTCCCAGGGGTATTTCTGTATTTCACATGTAATAGTCATTCAGTAAAGCAGACAGGCAGCGGTAGGTAGATTCTGCCCCAGGAGTGGCAAAATCAGGAGCACGGTCCAGACCTGCTAACAGTGGAGTTGCAATAGGCTTCTGCTTGAGCCAGGAAGGAAGCATTTTTGTTTATACAGGGCCAAGGTATGACCAGTTTGCCTCTGGCTGAGGTCTGGAATCTCCTGGCATTTAGCCTGCTGGCTAGGCTTCTCCAGCTTTGCCCTCCTTAGCTAGTTTTTACTGTGTGGCTCAGGAGCACCTAAACTCTTCTGAGGAAAATGATATTTGCTTTTAGTCAAAGTCATTCAAAAAGCATCCAAACAGGACAGCAATGAGTGATTACTTCCTTTATCCTAATTTATAAAATATGCTTAGCCCATGTCTAGGTGCATGTAAATGTGTGCACTAAGGAATAACCATGTCACGAATAGAAGAGATCAGTGATCCACATGCTACCCAGACCCTGCTTCAGGCAATAGCCCATAAGAACTGGGAGGTGAAAAACTACTGTGCAATGAGCAAAATATGCCCAATCATGAATGGAAACTATACTTCCAAGGCCCAGCTGGCCATCTGTTTAAGCTCTTGACTGATAACCCTTGAGATGTGTTTTATTGCACCATAATGATCTCGTTTACGCTCTGATTCATACTCCTTTATAAACTGTTCTGCGAGATGTTTCCTGAAAAGCTTAATATAAATCTAGTCCAAAACAAAAGTGACATTACTGGAACTTTAACTGTGACTTATGTAGTAATAATATTGATTCAGGGTGGTCAGTGCTCCTAAATTGAAATGCTACATGACAAAATGATGATGCTACCCAAGCCACCCATGACCTTAAGGGCACTGCCCATTTACCAAAACACCACATGAAGTAAACCAACAGAGAACAAAAATGGCATCCAATTGCTGAGTGCAAAGCAAGAGAAAACATGCCACTACAAAAGTGCCTCTGCACTGGTCAGTGGATCCTGTAAACTATGACTACATATTAATTGTTACTGTAGCAGGCCTAAGGTCCCACAGGCAGGATGCTACCCTCTGAGAGCCTTCCCTGACCCACTTATCTCTCTGGCATCCTAATGACCTCCGACATCTCACCTGCCGCACCATGCTGTTATAAGCAATGAACTTGGGAGGTGGTCCTTAGATGGCCCCGGGGAACACTTTAAGCACGCGTCAGCACTCAAAACACTTTGGCACCTTCTGAAGGCCTTGCAGGGCTCTTGGGCCTTGCTGGGCTCCCACAGAGTCCCAGGGTCCTTTAGCAGCCCCCACAGCAACCCCTGCCACTTTCAGAGGATTCCCAGCAGCCTCCTCAATATCCCTACACCTGCCCCCTTTATCATTTTACAAATAAGCAAAAAAGCCACTTCCCATAGCAAAAACCCAGTTTCACAAAACATCATCATCCTTCCAATGTGTCTTCCTCCTACCCACAAACTCAAAGCAGCTATATTTCACCACAGTTCTCCCACTACCTCCTTCCCACTTCACAGCCAGCTCCAGACTGCCCTCAATCCCAAGACTCTGGTTTATATAGTGGCTAAGCTCCACCCCTCTTAGTTATCAGACAAAACAGGGTTGTCCTTAAAGGCATCACTTCTCCCCACCCTCCCACCACATCTTCAGTAATGGGGCACAAAGTGAACTGAACTACTACTATATTTTTCAGTCATTTCTTACTCATGCTTGCTTCAGAGAGACATAGGGAAGAATCCTATTTTTGGCCTATTCTTGGGGAAACTGTGTTTTCTTCCCTTTTAATTTTTATTTTTCTATAATTTTCTGAAGCTTATTATTTTGGCTCAAAAAATTGGCCAATGTTGCATCTTAGTGTTTTCCTAGTTTTGGGCCACCCCCCGCCCCCGTCATAGAATGAGAGATGGAAAAAAACTCATCAGGTTATCTGGCCCATCTTCTTCCCAAGGCACAACAATTTTTGCTCCAGTGAATTCCAAGTCAGATCAGGCATAATCACAGTTTCATTGGTGTTCCACTTAAATTATGTCTTTTCCCCCAGATTCCAATTACCCTCTTGTAACTATGTCAGTTACAAAACTTGGAGAGTCCCAGGATACTTTTAAATGACTTTTTCTGTTTGACTGAAGTTATGAAACCAGTAACAGACTTTCCATTTATAGAGCATGTAGAACTCAGAGCATGTAACACCAGATATTACTGCCCAGGGAAAAAGAAAATGTTGTTGAAGATCGTCCCAGCTGGATGCAGACATGTCTGAAAATTCTTTATTCCCTTCCTCCTTGTTAATCTGTGGATTATTTTCAGTTGCAATGTCTCCTTATCTGCTCTACCAGTCATGAATTTAGACCCCTTGGCCACACAACACATGCAATAAAATCCTAATACCTGAAAAAGTAATAAACAATTATTATTAAACCTCTAGGTCTGAGGAATTGGCTTCAGGATATTTAAATATTTATTGATCTCTCCTTCTACGTGCTATTAAAGTTACGATTGTGATTTCATAGCAGTAAAGGTATGTGTGGCAAAGTGGGGCTCCCCGTCTAGCCACAGTGCTAGGTTCCCCACTTGCCTTTGGGCACGCCACCTACCTGACTCACCTGCCATGCCTTGTTCTTAATTAATTATGATGTTAATTAGGGCAGGAGGCTGCCCATTCATGCCCCAATGCCAGGGGGCGCTATCTGCGGCTCTGTACCTCCCCTACACTGCAGCCCATTCCTCGCAGATGGCATCCACTGATGTTAATTTTACCAGCCCCACACTGGGCCCCAGTATCCTCCAATCAGGACCCCTCTTAGATCCCTCCATTCTGGCAGTGTACCTCACCTTCATTCGGGCTGCCTGGCTTCCTGAAACTATTTCCACTCTCAGGCATGGTCCCCCCAGGACCTTTGGCCACACAGGCCCTGGCCTCACCTCCCAAGCCAGTTGGAACCCCAGGCCTCCAGCTCTGGGTGTCTCTTGCAGTGAGCCCCTGGCCCTTTTGACCATTCTGGTCCTGGCCCCAGCAGTGACCAGTTGAGGGTATTTTACATCAGGCCTCTGCCACTATCCCCTTCACTCTTTTGGGTCTGCCTTCTGGCCCCTACTAGGGGTGACCCACCTGGTTGTGGGAGCTGGGGTAACTTACACGATGACTGGTGTTCCAGGGTCTCACAGGGACTCTCACTCCCCACCAGAGCAGCATGTCATTGTGCTCTCTCGACAGAAACATACTGGGCTCTCAGCCCTCTGGTTTTCCTTCCCCTTCACTGGGGTTCCTCATCTCTGCCCCCTCACTTGGGGCTCCACACAGCCCCCTCACTGGGGACCATGGGGCTTCCCTTCCCGGTGGGCTCCAGTGGCCATAGCCGTGTCTGGCCTCCACTCTCCCTCGGGGTCTTGCACCCCAGAGGGTGCAGGTGGCCATAGCTGTGCCTGGCCCCAACTCTCTCTCCTCGATGTTACATGACCCACCAGAAGGTGAGGGCTAGGGTTAAGGCACCCCTTTTCACCTTTCACTGGGGTGATCACTGGCCTGGCATTTCCTGGGGGCTCCCGCACCACTGAGAGCCCCACCAGAACACCCACTCCTGGCAGGGTGCAGTTTTAGGTCAGACCCAGGACCAGGAGCTTCCTAGTCATCCCCTACAGCTACTCCCTCACCTCCAGGTTGTTCCATGAACCCTTGCAGCCAGACAATATTGCTGCCTAGCCTGCCAGCAGGGAACTGATCTGTTTATGTAGGCAGCCAGGGATCTAAAATGGCTGCCACAATCAAGCACCTGCTGGCTGCTTGGCGCAGCTCTTAAAGTGGCAGGCACCAACAGTGCCCTGCCACACATCTCCTCCCTTAATATGGTACCTGGGGGAGGTTTCCCCTGCTTCTTCTCCACAGCAGGCTCCCCTGGGAGCCTGTGAGAGCCCTCAAGTGGCAAGCACCCCTAAAGGTGCTCCGCCACAGTATGCTAGCAGTTCTGGGAGACAGGATGCTGAATTAGGAGGACTAGGGGTCCGACACATTACTGAGATTCATGTATTCCTGTAGAGAGAGGTAGTTAGATGTCTTTGCCTGAGGTCAGATGGAAGTCAAGGAAGGGTGGCAACTAGGAGACTAATTGGTTCAGTTATATTCGTAAGTAAAGGTTTGCTATTGAAAATATTATTTATCCAGGAAATGCTGCCTCCTCCACATTCCTATATCCCATCAGCTCAGCTGCACACAAAACATAGCCACACTGAACTGCTCTGGTCATTCTCAGTAGCAAAATGCAACAGGAGGTAACACAATAGAAATGTAATAAAATAAAAAAATTGTGAAGCAATTAGTAAAAAACTGATTTCAGGATAAATTATTAAACATTAAATAAAATTAACAATGAAAAATCTCTCAGTGAATTACTGTTAACTTAATTAGCTGGAATAAAACATGCTTATTACAAACCCCCTCAACCCTCCCCCCCCAGCCTTCTGCATTGTACAGTACTAGGAAATCTGGTGAGAGAGGTAGATAGTGGTTTTAGTCTGAAGTCAGATAGAAAGCCGGGGTACACCTGATAGACTAAATAAGGTATATATGGAGCCCAAGCTTTTGTGAACTCAAGTTTACTTGATCAGATGCTGCAAAAGGACAACATAGAACAGTGTATAAAGTGGCAAGAGTGATATATATTATTCATCTATTCTCCAGATGTTTTTACTGGCTTTAAAACTACTCTCTAGGACTAGGTACAGACATTCAAAAAAGCCTGTGGCAGAATGATCTAAGTTATGCAGTTTCCTGTGAGCAACATAGTTTAAATTGGTGGCAAACAGAACATATGTTTGCTCTTTACTGAGGACGGGTAGGGAGGCAAATCTTAGATGAGATTCCACTATTTTAGATCAGTCTATGTGTGCCGAACTTCTGTTCAGTCACGGGTACACACCAGTTTCCAATCACTTATACAGGTAAAAGTATAATGTCTGTACCTGATGTGGCTGTAATGGTGGTGAAAGAAACCCTCAAAAGGTAATCAATGAGGCAACACGGAACTAAGTTTTCAGAGAGCCTGAAACATTAGCTCCGAGGTGTAAATTATCCCATTCATTTCAATGGGTGCCTGGGAGGGTACAGTAAACACCAGACTTGTTACTTACACCACTATTCATGTAAGACCAGAATGGAATTATGTTTGTAACAGCTGCAAAGGCTCATTTGGCTACAAGTTGAATGGGTGAACTGTGCCTAAGAACTTTGCAAGAAAAGCAGCAAAAGTTTGTAGAGGGTGCAATAGCTTTTCCAGGCAGGAGGCTATGCTGTGCACAGTGCATGCTTTTATTGGAACATCTGAACTCTGACCAAAGCCCCATTGCAAACTGAGGGCTCTGATTGGCTGCTATTGAGCCATAAAAAAGTTGAGGTAGGGAAAAGAGGAACAGAGAAGCTGGAGGAGAGCAACACCAGCCTGGAGAGGGGGGAAGGCACTCAGCCCCCTTTTTCCCCCCACTCAGGCAGTAGAGAACGGAGCTGAGGCTTGCTGGGGAGCAGACATCAGAATGGAGGAGAGCTTGAGTCATCCCAGGAGAAGCTGATTTCCCACCCAGGTTGGGGCTGTGCAATCAGGGATACAGGCATGCAAGGAAAGAGTGGGTTGGTAAGCTGACTGGAAGCTGGGAGAAGCTGCCTGGTCAGAGACCTGTGGAGGAAAGTCCTCTGTTTGAGCTGGAAAACCTTGCACTGCAGGAACAGAGACCTGCAGAGGGAATGTGCTGTCTGCATGTGGAGGTGCTGGGGGAGAGAGACAGCCAAGAGAGGGAGCAGTCTGTAAGAATCCCAAACCTTGCATGGGTGTGTGAGGGGACACTTAACCCCTAGTGTTTTCAGGAGGTGTATTTTTTAGAAGGAAACTAAAGAAAAGGAGCCTATTACCTACAGTGGCTGATTGGAGACTTGTTCTTTGCTGAATTACCAAGGAAGACCAAAGAGTCCACTTTCCATGGAGCAGCAGAAGCCTGCCTCCACCATCTAGTGGTGGACTGCAGTTAGAGGTGTGTTACCATTTATTGTTATGGGAAGGGGATTGTGACCAGAGAGAAATCAACCTGGTTGGTGTTGTGTTTTGTTTTGTTTTGTTTTGTTTGTTGTTTTTGGGGGGGGGGAACTGTTTTAAAGGGTTATCACCAGGTGAATGTAATTATTCAGGTTGTTTGATGCAAGTTGGACTACCCACTGTGTTGGAATTATTCACCTAATGTTGCAGTTGTAAATTTTATTTATATTGTTGGTTTTATTATTAACGATTGATATTTTATTTTTTATAATAATATTATTTATATTATTTTATAATATTTATTATTTTGATTGATCATTTCTTTTCTGTATGTAGTTGTATATAATAAAGAACCCAATGTGTTTATTGGGCATGAACCAAATTCTTGGGTGGTGAGGGTGAGGGACACACCTCTCCACAGGACATCTCAGTCAGCAGACCTGCCTGAGGGGGTTTCCCAAGGCCACTGGCACCCTGAGGACTCAGAATCCAGCACATTGCCCAGCCTAGCATGACAGCATGGGTTACATGTTTTGGAGAGTGGCACCAGTTTTCCAAAGAGTAAGTGTGCCTCTTGTGGGGGGGATGGTTTAACCCCTCACCAAAAAGAAAGGGCCTAAGATACTTCCATTTAAAAGGATGGGTTTTAAGACACACAGGACAGTTGCAAGGACAGTAGGATTAATTTTATTCTCCTGAGAAGTTTGCAAAATGATGCCATATAGTATGGGACAGATACCATTTTTGGTGTCACCTTGGATCCATTAGCTGCCAACTGAACTTTGTTCACATACATCATACTGATTATTCAAGATCATCAGTGTCACTATTCACATTACTCCTCCTACTTACATGCTGCTGGAGATTTGCCTTGGATTTCTGGCTCTTTCCAGTGTCACAACCCAAAGTTGTGGATTTTTTAATTGTGTGTGCTTCAGCACCGCTAAATTATGTTCCCACCGAATTGGAGCTCTTTTGCACGACGGAGTGTTCTGTTGTTATGGAGAACCCGCATGCAGAAAAGTGTTTCCCGCC
>NW_005841922.1:3482397-3490231 GCF_000455745.1 Alligator sinensis
AGACGGGCCCGGCTCGCGCCCGGCGAGGACGGGACCGGGAGCCGGCCCGCACATCCAGAACTTTATACCCCAAGAGAACTCACTGCTTCTAGCATTGCCTCCATCAGGCTGATTTAGGCAAGATCAAACGCAAACCTATATGGCTATAGTTTAAGATGGGTTTGCTGCTATTTATATGCAACAGGGTTTATTATGATGCCACTAAAATTCTTCCTCTTAATTTAAATACATTTAATGCAAATTAATCAGCTTTTAACTCTTTGGTCACAGTAGCATTATTTTAAATCCAGATTCTGATAGCTTTGCTCCAGAGTAATACTTTAACCTGTCATTCAGACTACTGATTCTCGGTACAATAGTTTTTGTTTTTTTAACAAAAATATTAGAATCTGGATTTAAAATTTAACGCTGCTCTAAGTAAAGAGTTACATGCTGACTCTATGCCTTACAGTTGCACATGTATAACCAACTCATACTACAGATTCCTGTTCCTGCCTGGAATCATACCAGCAGCATTTCAAGTGATTGCAGCTATACCTAATATGGGATTGAGTTTGAGGTTTTGCTTCATGGCACTTTGCTGCAGGCTATTTTTGAATAAAATCTGTTTTTTTCAGCCAAGTTTGAAAACTAATAAAAAGAATGTTTGTTTGTTCCATTTAGAGTTGTGCAAGAACTTGTTTTTCCTGGAACAGAATAATGATATGAAATAATTTATAAATCAATATTTTTTTTATCAGTACCATAATGTATCTTAAGAAGGCTGTAATTTTAAGCACCATTTATAAGATTACTGATAAAACAAGAAAAAGCAACTAGCTGTCAAGCTTTCTGGAGGAAGGCTCTTCTTTTTGTTCAGAAACCCTGGTCCATGGCTAAGGTTCCTATGCTATAAATAATGCTTGGCAACTGTTAACTGACCTTCCCTTTCATGTTTGTAGTCCTAATCATAGGATGATGTAAAAAGCGTAATTAGCCTACTAATTGTTCTAACTACTATGAAAGCTGCACAAAGGAGCAGAGACCCACAGGCTGATCTATAACTGACTCCCCCTCTCCTCCTACCATCACTGAATGATCAGAGCTTGGACACAGAGAATAAAAGGGATGTACAGTAGGCCTGTGCGAAGCTTCAATTCAGAGGAGATTCAGCCCAATTCCGTGGCCGAATCTCCGAATCCAAATTGAATCAGACAACCCTTTAATTTCTCTGAATTGAATTGGAACCCTCCAAAGCAATTCGGAAAGATATGGCGATTCGGACATAGACACAGCGTTAAATGTTTTTTCTGCATACCTCTAGGTAGCAGGGGCTCATGAATGCTGTGGTGCTGGGGCGGATGAAGCATCCTACATAAGCACGAGTGGCTCCCCATCATGCTTGGCAGCAGATCCAGAAGTGAACCAGAAGCACTTCTGGTCCACTTCCTGGTTTGCTGGGGAGCGCACAGGCCCCCTCCCATGCCCCGCCAGCTCGGTGACTGGTGCTTCCTGAGTCTTGGGGGGGGGCACCTGGGGACCTCTGTGGCCAATCGCCGAGCCAGGGAGGGGCAGGGCGGTGGCCAGCATGCTCCCTGACAGACCCAGAAGTGGACCGGAAGTACTTCCAGTCCACTTCTGGGTTTTCTGCCAAGCATGTGGAGGGTGCCCCGCACCTCTGTGAGATGCTCCATGTGCCCCAGCATCACAGTGATCATGAGCCGCACCTGCTACCTCAAGGTACATAGAAAAAACTTTTAAAGCTGTGTCTATGATTGAATTGCTGATTCTCTGAATCAGCATCAAATCTTCAGATTCGGATTTGGCCGAATCAAATAAGGAACAGTGATCCAAATCAATTAATCGAATCGCTGTCCCTGATTCAGGGTGAATCTAAATCCAAATTGAATAGGGCCCACTTCACACACCCCTAATGTACAGCTCCTACTTTTATTTTGTGACAGTCAGAGCTGGCAGAACCACCTATATAGTTTGTTTTGCTCAGTATGTTCCTGTAGAAGACACTATTCTAAAGATATTCCATGGTGAAGCATTAACGATTCCAAGATTTGAAGCAGAGGCTTAAAAATATGGAAGGTGGGGAGGAAGGGGAATATCAAAGATATGTCTGAAAAAACACCTAAACCTTTCCAAATGAAGCCTTTGAGTAACACAAGTTTATACTTTTATTGACCTAGATGCAACATGGCAGTTTGCATAAAAGTTATGTGTGTTATGCATTAGGTGTTGGGAAATATGTATAGAAAGTGACCTATGCAGGATAACACCCTCTGAGTTTTGATTTAGTTTCCTTAGTCAATCAGTTCTGGTGGTGAATCTCAGCTGGACACCCTCTTCCTTGGCTTGCTTCAAAATTATCTATTTGAAACTAAGGAATTCATTAGGTTGTTGCTGAAAGCAACAAACCAGACTCCTGCCCAATCAAACCTGGGCCTTGTTTCACTTGTATTTTGATCCATGAACTGTCACCAAATGAATCTGGTTTCAGTTCAGAGTGTGTAGTGCAAGTTAAAGCTGTTGGAAGCTAACAGAGGTTATGACTTCCATTTTAGCATAGCTCTCATACTGACTCCCTCGAACATCACTTGGGGGTGGGAATGGAGGGGCAGTAGGAAAGCTCGATTCCTGTTTTGCTTATAGGAATACTCATACTGCAATGGTGTGACCAGGCCCCACGGCAAGTCTTTGGCAAGGCTGAGACAAAAAGAAGGTGTTCTTGTATCAAGAGCTACTGTGCAGCAGGGTCCGAAAAAACATGTGCGCTGCCAGGACTGTTCTAGAAACTACTAAATGATTCCGCAATAACAACTGCACAGTGGGGCACATGTGCAGATGTGCCCACTGTATGGTACTGAGTTACCCCCAAGTAAGCCCTGTGCAGTGTTGATGTTGACATGGCATTATACACAACACGAAACGCAAAAGGTAAGGCCTGCTGTTTGATCATTCCTATATGTGCTCAGTAAGAAGGACATGGCCTAGGAGCATTTAACAATCATCAGAAGATGTTAAACCTCTGGTCTGAACATACTTCTTTCAGATCAGTTTTACTTTCCTTTCAAAACTCATATTTCGTACTTTTTCAGCACAGAATATTTGAAAGCAGAGTTGGTAGAAGAAAGAAAAGGAAGCATGATAAGCACAAAAGAACAGTTCCTTTTATTTGTCCCCAGGAGAGATCTTATTGCAGCCTTTAAGTATTTTGTGGCATCTTGGGAAAAAAAGAATCTCCTCTGACTTCAGGAAGAGAGTCATTGTAGTGAAATTTAAAAAAAGAATTAAAAGAAGGACACATGGGCTAGACAGAAACAAAAGTGCATAAGGGGGGTTCCTATCAGAAGGTTACTGGAATGTCAGAAGCCTCTCCAAGGACATAGTTGTAAAAGATACAGGACAGCAAACAGATATTGGCTGAGCAGCTCTTATAGGCAGCTATTCACGTTTAAAATTAGGGCATGTCTACTCAAAGTATAGGCCTTTGTTTCTTTCATCCACTTTAAAATTACTCTTATTTTTAAAAGCTAAACTGTTGCATGTACTGCAGAATGTCAAATAAATTTGGGAATGGCAAAAATTGTGACCTAAGGTAATGTACCACCCTTATAGTTGGGAGTGACATTAGACAAGCCTTAGGGCACAACATAGGCATCCTGTGGTAAAAAAAAAAAAAAGAAAAAGACATTTGCAGTCTTGTATATGTATATTCTTTCTGCATTTTTATTCAGGCATCTGCTAATACTAAGCACTGGCAATGTTCTCCAGTAGAGTCAGTATTTATTGCCAGTCACCAGACTGTGGAACCCGAGCTATATCACAGCCTGGCTTGCTTTGGAAAAATATGATAAGTTGGCCAGCTGTATGCTGACTACTGTTAACAGCCATCCCCATGTGTGGTACTTGGAAGATAATATCTGTACAATCTTTTATAATATAACCATTATAACAGATCACTCCCACAAGAAGTGAACAAATATGGAAAGACCTCTGGTGAAGTTTGGTGTATTTAATGCTGTTTATTCTATATTGCACACAAATCTACTAAGACAACATGAAAGATCTGTAAAATCAAGCACTGGAAATCATAACCAATGCCAAAACATAAGTTGGTTTTTCAATTGTATGTGAACTCAGTTTCCTTCTACTCCCTCTACCACCCATCCTCAGGTTCAGTTCTTACCCTGTCTAGCTTATCAGTAGGCTCAGCAGGATGCGATTTTTATCAATAAGCATTGATAAACATTGATTTCACCTGTCACTCGCAGACCAACAGAAAAATATTGCTGTCAGTAATCATAGAAGCTAATAGAAAGGGGACATAAAAACAAATCTGGGATGGGGGAAAGGAAATCCAGGGCAGAGGATGCTGACACACCCACACACACACACACTGGCCACTGCAGGCAGTGTGGGGAGAGTCCTGGGTTGCACTGCCCGCACACTTCTCCTCTGGCAGCAGCTTTGGCAGCCACTGCAGGACCCGAGAGCCATGCTGGGAGGTGGGGTTGGAGGGGCAGGGCTGTTGACAGCTGGGAGCCTGGTGCTGTCAGCTGCTGGCTCTGGCCGGGT
Organism: Alligator sinensis; assembly: GCF_000455745.1. Taxonomy (NCBI): domain Eukaryota; kingdom Metazoa; phylum Chordata; order Crocodylia; family Alligatoridae; genus Alligator; species Alligator sinensis. The sequence continues at coordinate 3,486,964 of NW_005841922.1, forward strand.
CCCAGCCAGGGATCAGGCGCAAAACTCCTTGTGAGCCCGGGGTGGCTCACTTCTCTGCTGGTAGGGTACCCATCAGGCATGGCTCACCCGCTAAGGGGCCATGGGGAGCAGGGAGCTGCTTTCCACCCTGGGCAGGTACCAGGCATGTGCCTAAGCCCAGCTGGAGGGTTGTGGCTACCTATGTCCACCCAAAACTTTGCTGAGGAAGTGGCAGACCAGGATGAGCAGCTATGCCAGGCAGGCTATGGCCCAGGTTTCAGACTACAGCTTGACACATTCATTGGAAAATGCAGTTGTTAGTTTTCACCTGCTTTCTTAAAAAAAGAATAGAGCAATTTTGTTGAGAATAACTTGGGAAAGTCTCAACAGGTCAGAATGCTTGTCGATAGGGACCTACTGAATTCTCCATTTCACAATTTTCAGGGAAACTGAATTTGGTTGGTCTCCACAAAAAAGCCCAGTCCCCGCAAAAAAGCACAAAAATCAGTGAGTGAGTGAGGGGAAAAAGGAAAAAAAAGCAGGGGAGAGCTGCAAAACACAGGCTACACTTAAAACATAGGAAATGTATTCCAGAAAGCAGCAATTTGGGAGTCATAATGGGCAAGTGACTCAAGATGAGCTCCCAATCTAAAGCTGTGACCAGAAAACCACTGTCATATTTGGATGTCTAAATAGGAGAGCAGTGGAGATGGACAGGCAACAGGTAGGGATGCAATTTTACCTTGTATATGGTCTGGGTAAGATCAATACTAGAAGACTGCAGTCCTGGTGCCCACATATGATAAAATTGAAGGGGAAGAAAACAACAACAGTAACAGCAAAATAAAAAATGGTCCATGAGCTAGAGAAAAGCCCTTAGAGAACTTAATCTGTTTATCTTACCAAAAGATAGCCATCTTCAATTATATTTATAGGTAGCTTCATATATAGATAGAAACCACCAGGCACTAAGAGCTTTTCAATCTATTAGGAAAAGATGTAAGTAAAATTGTTTGCTGGAACCTGAAGCCAGACAAACTCAAACCAGAAACTGGGAACAATTTATTTTAACAGTAAGGGTGAGCAACCACCAGATCAACCTATTCAGGTGATTGGCAAGTTCTCTCTCTCTTGATGTATTCAGCCCAAGGCTAGATGTTTTTCTGAAAGATGCACTTTCCCAGATACAAATTATTTGGCTGAATACATGCATGAATCAGCGGACTGTAATGTTCTATAAAGTGGTGGGCAATCCTTTTGGCAAGTTTGCCACAAGTTAAGTCTGAAGGATAAGAGCAATCAGCAACTGCCATCGCCCAGTGCTGCTCAATCCTGTCACCACTGGGACATGGCAACACTGAATTTGGCAGCTCTTACCCCTGCAGCTCCTCGACTGCTGCTCTGATCCTTGCCCCCCTCCCCAGGTGCTGCCCCAGCTCCCATCACTGGTTCCCCCTATAACTTGGTGCCCACGGGTCATGTGCAAAACCCACTGGCTGCTTGTCCTGAGATTGGCCACCACTGCCCTATAATATACTGGATCAGGCCAGACAATTTGATGGTCTCTCCTGGCTTTACATTCCTTTGTCAGTGAAGTATATTGGACTCCACATACAGTGTTGGAAGCTCATGCGTTACAGGAATTCTCAACCTTTTATGGCATTGGACTATTGACAGCAGCTAAGAGCCCCAGTCAGGTCAGCACACCATATTTTTAGGTCTTGTACAAACAGAAAAGAAAAAAGCAGTCCCTAATTGCTTACAATCCAGACCTGAGGTCAGATACAAGCATGTCTGCACAAACAGGAAGCAAAAGGGCAGGAGAGAGTAAAACAATCTATAGTCACACAACCAGCAAATCAACCAGTGCACAGGTTTCAGTTCTTGATTCGGTTATGTTTTACATGGGGTTTTTTGGGGTTTTTTTAGGTTTTACTGGTTAACTCCTAATATTCTGTGATAGAAATCCTTTCTTCAAATTATTACAGCTTCACAAATTGGTTTCATAAATCAGTTTATGACATCTTTCATGCAAGACTTAAAAGTAATGTGCTAAAATTGCTAAACCAGTAGTGGCATATTGAATTCATCCATCTAAGCCTGCAGCTCAATTTTGGACTTTTAAACTTCATTTGTTGAGTTAGTGCAGGCTGACTGCATCTTGGACAAGACCCACTAGGGATTGTTCTTTTTCACAGTTATAGAAACCATAGCACATGCCTGCTGGCAAATCCAATAAAGAATATAGAGAAGCCTCTAACAATAAAGTGCTTTTGTAAATACACATTCTCATCAATAACAAACCCAGAAAAATAATTACGCAGCTTAACTAATGTGCTCTTGAGAAATTCTTTAATACTTATTTGGAGATGGCTGAGATTAGACTTGTTTAAGCAGAGGGGAAACAATCCATAACTCGCACAGAAATTGAATGAAGCAGTATGATAATATCAAATCTAGATCCTATAATACATTTTAGATGCCAAAAGCCCCCATAGATATATAATACCTGTTTCACTTTCATAGATTCATAGATGTTAGGGTCGGAAGGGGCCTCAATAGATCATCGAGTCCGACCCCCTGCATAGGCAGGAAAGTGCTGGGTCTAGATGACCCCAGCTAGATGCCTATCTAACCTCCTCTTGAAGACCCCCAGGGTAGGGGAGAGCACCACCTCCCTTGGGAACCCGTTCCAGACCTTGGCCACTCGAACTGTGAAGAAGTTTTTCCTAATGTCCAATCTAAATCTGCTCTCTGCTAGCTTGTGGCCATTATTTCTTGTAACCCCTGGGGGCGCCTTGGTGAATAAATCCTCACCAATTCCCTTCTGTGCCCCTGTGATGAACTTATAGGCAGCCACAAGGTCGCCTCTCAACCTTCTCTTGCAGAGGCTGAAAAGGTCCAGGTGCCCTAGTCTCTCCTCGTAGGGCTTGGTCTGCAGGCCCTTAACCATACGAGTGGCCCTTCTCTGGACCCTCTCCAGCTTATCCGCATCCCTCTTGAATTGTGGCGCCCAGAATTGCACGCAGTACTCCAACTGCGGTCTGACCAGCGCCCGATAGAGGGGAAGTATCACCTCCTTGGACCTATTTGTCATGCATCTGCTGATGCACGATAAAGTGCCATTGGCTTTTCTGATGGCTTCGTCACACTGCCGACTCATGTTCACCTTGGAGTCCACTAGGACTCGGAGATCCCTTTCCACTTCCGTGCCCCCCAGCAGGTCATTCCCTAGGCTGTAGGTGTGCTGGACATTTTTCCTCCCGAGGTGCAGCACTTTGCATTTCTC
>NW_005841922.1:3491210-3496081 GCF_000455745.1 Alligator sinensis
CCCGAAGGATCGTTTCCTTAAGGCACAGCCACCCTTCTTGGGCTCCCATCACTTCAAAACTCCTACTCTGCAGTATGTCTTTGACTAATCGTCTGAGTTCATTGAAATCAGCTTTCCTAAAGTCTAGCACTTTCACCCTACTAGTTACCTTACTCACTCGATGTTTTATAAAGAATTCTATTATTAGGTGATCACTGTCCCCCAGATGGCTACTGATCTGTAGGTCCTCTACCATGTCATCCCCCGTTGCCAATACCAGATCCAGTATGGCATTCCCCCTAGTGGGACCGTGTACCTCCTGCATCAGGTGGAGGTCCTGTACACAGGTTAGAAACCTGCGTGAACGGTGGCCGGGTAGTTTAGGTCCCCCATGACTACCACCTCTTTAGCTTTTATGGTCTCCGAGAGGTGCCTCAGGAGCCCCGCATCTATTTCTTCCCCTTGATGTGGGGGCCTGTAGCAGACCCCTACCACCAAATCCCTTTCTCCTTGCCCCCCATGTAGCCTAACCCACAATCCTTCTACTTCCTCATCCTTGGATTCCGTCTTGATGAGGGTTGACGTATATTGCTCATTGACATAGAGCACAACCCCTCCCCCTTTTTTCCCCACCCTGTCTTTTCTGTACAATCTATAACCCTCAATATGTACTATGTACCGCCCAGTCGTGGGATGAGTCCCACCAGGTTTCTGTTAGCCCTACTAAGTCATAGCTAAGTCGTTAGCCCTAATAAGTCACTTTGATTGTACTCAGGAATTACTAACATTTTTTTTTTTTTTTTTTTAAATCAGAGTAAACAAAAACCTAATCTGACCCATAAGCAGAGAATTCTGCACATACAGCCTGTCTGTTCTGGGAAAGGCAAGAAAACACAGGTGTATTTTACAACATGCTAACTTAATTTTCAATATATACTGTGGTACATTTCCAAAAGCACAGGCACCCAATTCTCTCTGACTTGGGGGCTTTTTGTTTAATGGGAGTCATGCATTGGGTGGACAATTGGTTCAGAGAGGCCACTCCTAAAGGGTGGTAATTGATGGGATGGCCTCATCTTGGAGGGCCAACACCCCTCCAGTGGTGTTCCCCAGGGATTGGTGCTTGGACCATTGCTCTTCAATATATCCATTAATGACTTGACTGATGGGGTGGAGAGCTCAATGATTAAGTTCATGGATGATACCAAGCTGTGGGGAAATGCAGTCACATTGGAGGATAGGGCCAGGATCCAGGACGACTTTGACAGACTGGAATCTCGGGTGGAACGAAATCAGATGAAGTTTAACAGGGATAAATGCAAAGTCTTTCACCTAGGTAGGAAGAATCCTCACCACAACTACACAATGGGTGGTGGTCCACTGGCTGGCACAGCTTCTGAATAAGACCTGGGGGTCATGATCGACTGAAAGATAAATATGAGCCAGCAGTGCGATGAGGTTGCCAGAAGGGCAAATAGAACTCTGGTGTTCATCAGCTGATATGGAGCCAGCAGATCCAGGGTGGTGCTCCTTCCCCTCTATTTGGCATTGGTAAGATCACAGCTGGAGTACTGTGTCCAGTTCTGGGCATTGCACTTCAAGAAGGACATGGATAAGCTTGAGAGGGTACAAGGAAGGGCCACCTGTCTGGTCAAGGGCATGGAGGATAGTCCCTATGGAGGACAGCCTCTGAGAACTGGGCCTATTCAGCCTGAGTAAGAGAAGGCTAAGAGGTGACTTGATAGCTGCCTACAAGTATATCAGAGGTGAGCACCAGGATCTAGGGGAGCAACTCTTCAGGAAGGCACCCCAAGGGAGGACAAGGACCAATGGGCATAAGTTAACAGAGGGTAAATTCAGGCTAAATATAAGAAATAACTTCTTCTCTGTAAGGGTCACCAGAATCTGGAACACACTCCCAGCAGAAGTGGTGCAATCACCCTCCTTGGAGGTGTTTAAGATGAGACTGGATAGTCACCTTGTTGAGCTCATCTGAGCCCAATAACTTCCTGCCCATGGAAGGGGAGTGGACTTGATGATCTTACAGGTCCCTTCCAGGCCTATGTTTCTATGATTCTATGATTTGGTCAACATTTGACTTTGAAAAAACTTCCTTAACATTTTTAGTTTTAAAACATCACCAATCAGTTGTGGTGAACACACTGACATGCTTTGAAATATAAGGGTGTACATGTCACCAGACTGAGTTGTATTTAACCTTGGGTTAAGTGAATGTATGCTGTAATACAAGGCCTTTCCTCAGGCTAAGCAAGCTGAGATAGTCTGTTTAACCATGTCCATTAAGGGAACCATAGTTATTTCTCCTCTTTACACCAGTAGTAGTGCTCTGCATTCCCAGAAGAGTAGACATACAAGACCTTTGACTGCAAGGATTGCACTCTGTCATGTCCATTCAATGGAAAGGAAGGAAGGGGCACACCTTGTTCTGTCCCCATGGGATGATTCCCAACCCTTGCAATACCTACATAAGGTTCAAGCACAATCTGGCCCTAAGGGTATTATAACTAACCAAGACTTTCAGTTTTTACTAGAAAAATTCACCCTGCTTTCCCACTGGGATGCATTATAACCATGTAGGGCCATGTGTAACTTAAACCAGTGTAAAACAGACGCAAGGCCCCCATCTCTGGGCCACAAATAATTTTAGTGTTCATGGCACTCCTGGGGCAGTGAGATCAGCCACACATGCCACAATCTCGGCTGCCCCCCACTAAGAGTCAGATAGAATCCAGATCCGGCTCATGAACTGTATTTTTCCCACTCCTGCTCCAGTGGCAAGTAACAGCTGTACAGGTGAGGGACAGTCAGAGAAAGTTTTGAGCCTTAAGGTATGACTGCTCCAAACTCAAAGTTAGCACTAGTGCTGATTCAACATTTGAGCAGCTCAAAGTGCAACATGTAACAAGGTCATGAGAATGAATACTGGATGGGGAGCCAAACAGAACAAGGACAGGGTGATTGTGCACCATCTAATAGTTGCTATCTTGCAGCTATTTCCTTTTGGAGGGGAAAAAGAAAGGTCTGAGTATAGATTGGTTTGTGAGGTATCTCCTGGCCCAGATGGACAGGGTAACTATAGGTAGACAAATTTTGCATGGGGGAGAAATTTGAAAACTGATACTTGACAGGTAATAGTGACTTAGAGAAAGAGAGAAAGTGAAATTAAATAAACTCCATTTGGTTGGAAAGTCTACCCTTTCATACAGGTTCCACAACAATCTATTCAAGTCAAAGAGCATCTATCAAAGGAGCCAACCCAAGACTAGCATGGTACACAGCATTCTAATAAATGGGACTGTGACATTAAAAAACTGCTCCTCACAGTGTCATTTGTGATGGCATTTAAGAAATTAGTATTTTTCTAGCTTCCTTTTTTACCTGATTTTTTTATGTTCCCCTGGCAACTGTGACAACAACAGCAAAAGTTCCCTCACCTCAGCAGCATATGCATGAAGATTAATCGTGTCAGTGGTGTGCATCTCTCATCTTTGTGCCTGGCCTCATCCAAGAACTCTAGTTGTGCATTCAAACTGTTTTTTCTTCCAGCATTTCAAACTGTACCCTTGTCATGACAAATCCTGTTCCCTAGAAATGCATTTAAAGCCATTCATTAATTTTCCATTAATCAATTCCAGGAAACAATGCTGACAAACCCAGGTTATGGTTGTTTAGAGTGCGTCACCTCTGTTATACAATGTCCTGCAGTTTACAGTGAATGAGAAGGATGAAGGATTTTGTTCTTTACATTTAGAGAAATTGAGTTCTAATTAGCATTTTGTGGTCTGCTTTTCTGGGTGACTGAGTACACATTTCTCCCTATGCCCCTGAAGGCATAACACCCCTAATCATTAAGCTACTAGCAACCTGGGAGTTATCAGATGGTGTAACAGGAATGGTATCACATGACTTCACCTTGCCATCTGACACTATGCACAGGCTGAGGGCTCAGAAAGCTTAAGTCCATTAATGGGGTGCGTATTTATTGTTGGAAAGGATTCATCTACCCTGCACAATGCAATGTGGTGTAGAGATACCAACTAACAATGATGGGTGGGTGAACAGGCCACAATCCATGGCTGCTACCCAAGGGGGAACCTTCAGGAATGGACTAAAGGGGATGCCTTGATCTCACAATCCCCACTGCCCCCATACTCTGCACCTTCCTTGCAGCAGCCCCAGCTCTAGCAGTGGGGAAGGAAGAGAAGCAGCAGCAGGACACAGTGCAGGAGGAACAGTGGAAATTAGTTGCTGTGGGACACATCATCTCCTTTTTTGCCACAGAAAACTGGTGTTATTGGCCACAATTCTCATGTTGGTGGCAAAAATAAAGAGAGGTGACACCCCTCCAGTTCCGCCACCCTTACCCAGAAGCAGCAAACCTCTGGCACCACATGCCACTGCTCTGTCCTCCTCACTGCTGGAGCTGTAGCAGGGAAGAAGATGCAGGCTGGTGCAGTACTACCCGGTCTAGGGACAGACATTACATATAAACTGGTTTAAGTGACCAGAAACTAGTTTAAAACTGTAACAGAACAGACATTCAGTGCATAAACCAGTTTGAAAAGAGCTGAAACTGGTTTGAGATAAACCTGGTTGAATGTAGTATCAGACTTAACTGATTTGGCTCAAACCAGTTTATGCAATGTCTGTGCCAGACACCTTCCTGGTTTGAGTTAAACCAGACTCCCCCAGCATCCTGGCATGCTCTTTGGTCTGGGCAGGGCTGTCTGCTGGAGCAGACCAGGGTTGGCCCCACCCTTCTCCTTCCTAGCCAGAGCACTATTGCTGCTCCAGCTGGCTGGAGAACTGCAGCGACTTCCAGGTCTTCCCCTCCCCCAACCCTCTCCCCACTGGCTGCTCAAGCAGGGACC
>NW_005841922.1:3496105-3502668 GCF_000455745.1 Alligator sinensis
AGATAAGAAAAGCTTGAAACTAATGAGACAGATGTTTTCTTTTGTAGGGCTTAATGGGCTGAAACTTTGTTCTGACAAACAACCTGCTGGTTGCAATCTGTCAGTCTTCAAGAGGGGACAGAGAAAGGTGTTAGACATGACCTGGTTTGCAGACAGTCTGAAGAAGCAGGGAGATGGAGATTGAAAAGCTCAGTATCAATAGATGCAGGGTCTAACAACACTCCTGTCCCTTAAGCAGTGATCAGGGAAAAGCCTGGGACTTTGCAGGCATGGTGGGAGTTAAAACCCCTCCCTAATCAGAGCATCCTGCCAGGGCCTGGCCACGCCCCCTTCAGCTCAGCACTAGAGAAAGGAAGGGAGGGCTGCTCTAGTGCCCCCTGGCTTCTAGCCTGAGCCACTGCAGGCATATGCCTGCATTTTTTCCATCAAGAGGGGATGTCTTTACAATTACAAACTGATTCAGCCTAGCCAGGTTAAACTAACCTGCAATGATTGAATTAATTCAGTCTCATGCTTTTTGAATGTCTGCCCTAGCCCCAGGGTACAGTACTGGCCAGTTATGTCTCTGCCCAGGCAAGCTTTAAGCAAGATAGCACCATGTCCTTTTAGTAGGCTATTTTGCCCCACTGAGGAACTCTGTGCTGCTGCAGCTGGACTGCTCCTAGCACCTGAGCCAACTTGTTTAGAATTCCCCTGGTACCTGTGCACTTAACTACACTGTGTGGACATAGCAAAATATAAAAAGGCCAAACAGAGAGGTGAATCTCAGGCAGATTAAGCCATTAAATTTCCTGATCTCTGAATGTTTGATAAACTCTCTTGGACACACAAACACTTCAAGTGCAACATATAGGCCCTGCTCAATTGTCTCTCCCTTTGTTTAAACTTCTAATTAAACAGTCTGATGGGTGTACTTTCTGCTGAACTTCAGTGCCTGCCTCCTGGCATATTGTTCTAGCAATTCAGACTCCCTTAGTAGAGTTATGCCATTTATGCCTGCAGTAGAGCTATGCCATTTATACTAGCTGAAGACCTGTTTTTTTACTTTCTCAACAAAAAGAATAAGTTGGTCCTAAGTTAATGATAGCTAATGATAGCCTCTCACACACATTTTCATGCAGATTCACTTTTCATAAAAAAGCTACATGCTTTATAAAGTAAAAAGGGCTATAATGATTTTTAGGTAGCAAAACCATAGAATAAATGGGGGGGGGGTGGAATAATACACTACTTTTCATCTAATACTTGTACAACTTACCTTCAACTTATGTCTATCCTTAGACATCTACAGATAAAAATATCATATACATTTCATTTTAACATGCTACTGTTTTATGTTTTCATTCCTCCTTAGAACTCAGAAGTGTCAAAATAATGTTCAGGAGACAGAAGGCAGATCTTGAAACAAAAGAAAATACAGTATCTGCTCCCAGCTAGCTAATTTAATTCAAGACAAGGTACAACAAGTTCATGTAACAAATAGTAAGAAAGCAATGGAAAAGGACGGCAACAACATAGCAAATAAGCTATTTTTTTAGCTGTTAGCTACTTCAGAATTTGATTGTTACAGATCATTAGAAAATTCTTAGATGAAAAGGAGAACAGCCAGAAACAAAACAAGAAAAACAATCTAGGGGCTATATTTGCAAAGAGACTAATGCCAAATTCTCATGTTTTAGCCACATGGCAGTTTGGAATATGCTATAGCTCTTGCAATATTAAATAATTTATACCAACCATAAATATCATCCATATCCTATAAATACGCATGCAAGTTCTGACTTTAGATGATATACATTTTACATTGATGTATTATATGCACTGAATACTTTCAGGAAATACCAGAAATTAGTCTACAGCCCTGATCATTTTAGAATCTGCTTGATTTTTTGTACTAAAGAGATGGAAAAATTAAATTAACTGTATTACTGATTAACACATGGCCCTTACAAACATTCTGGAGATTTGGGGATATTTTTTTTTTAATTTCAGTTGGGGAATTTTAAGTATTGTGTCATATGCTGAATGGCCACAAACCTTCCAGATAAGGGGTTAAATTCTGAAATCTTGACTGGTGTAGGGGTTGATCTCAGGATTTGACCCTAAAAGAAAAAGAATTCTAGATCAGTCTAAAAAGCAAAACAGTGAAACACAAAATGTAGACAGAGTCAGTGGTAGCAGCTCTACCCCATTTTGGATCTTAAGATTTGAGGTTCAGGTAAATCAGGTATCAAAAGGATTAGAGCAGGGCAGATGAATACTGCGGTTGCTCTTCTATACAGTTCTGCAAATGCCCCTCCTCCTTGAGCCTCTCAAGATGACACTTGGCTGGGATGGCTTAATCAGAGATGATCCTATATTGAGCAAGGGGCCAGCCTAAATGACCTTATGAGATCCTTTCCAGTCCTACTTTCCTAGGACCCTATGGTTTCAACCACATCAAACTACATCGTGCAGCCAACCTGTGTTTGTTTAAAAAAAACTGGTTTCTAAGTTGAGTAGCATATTGCTCACTATTCCAAAGAGCATATAGCAAGCTGCTGTATATTTTGAGGCAATAGTTAACTGACCATTAATTTAGAAAACACCAGTTTCTCTTTCAACAAGAACATGCTCCATGTATTCTGAAAATTGTTTTATCTGTAGCTCCAATATGCAACAGCCTAGCAGAACTGTAGCAATGAGCTTTTCAGATCATTACCCCTGGAAAAGAATACAAGTTATATTAATGTTCTGATCCCTCCAAGTGTCTGTATTAACACTTTTGATGGCTGAGACAATAACGGGTCTAGTCTGTAAGAGCTAGCTCTTGGAAAATTGCATCAGAGCATCCCACTGTGGACTGTATTCAGCTCTTCCTCCCTTTAATGTGAAACTCCCATTAATAAGTGAGTTTTCTAAATCTGTGCTATGAGGTGGGAATAGTACAGGCATTGAGTCATAGAATATAAGCTGTTATCAAAAAACGTTTAAATTTTGTGTGTATACTATAGTGCTGCTTCCAGGCAATCCTTGGGTTCTGTTAAAAATAACTATTATATCATTGTTTGGCATGTATGCATGTCCTGCATTCTGTGCTTTTATAGTTTCACACCACTTTTCAAGTATACTATAAAAATGAAGATAAACTTAATGATGCCTAAAACATCAGTACATGGGGGAAAAACAAAAACCAACAACAACATTAAGGAAATGTTTTCCAGGCTTCCTTGCTGTTCTGAAGTACTTGAGAAATTATCAGAACAAATCACTCTGCCAAAAAGACGCAAAAACCGGAGTGCACACGGATTCAGAATGGCAACATTTTCCCTGACTTTGGCAAGAAGTTTTCTGGGTGCTCAGAATTTTTACTAATGAAGTAATGATATATTCTGTCTATCTGTGTTCTCTGGCCATTACAGTTGAATGTATTTACTTTGATGTGCAGGGGTTGCTTTTCACTTTTGGAACAACTCTGCAAGCTATAACTAAGCTTCAGTCATGAATGAAATATGGTCCTTTTCTATGTAAACATATATTAAATATACAGACATCAATTACCATTTAATTGGAATCAGCTATTTTAAGAAAGACCTCTCCCAGGGAACCTTTTCATTTGAATAATTGATTATTCCAGAAGACCATTAACAGAAAAGTAATACTGTATTTTAAAAAAAAATATTGCTTTGCTAATGCAAACCAAAGACTTTTTCTTTTTGTGAATGATAAAGAAGTGAATGGATAAACAAGTCCCCATGATTCTCTGGCTTGCTGTAGTAAAGAAGTAAAATGGCTTAGGAACTCCTAATAAGATTTGGAGCTTTTTCCTGGTTTAAATCCAGCCTGGGTTGATGTCAATCAAAAACTGTTGCATGCAGTCAGAAGCTTAGAAAGGATTAATTACTTATGTGCACATTTTAGTATGTGCATGGGTAATTGCAGGACCAAGATGAATTAAAGCAATTTGGAGGCTTTTGTTCAGTTTCTGAACACAGAGGCATCAATAATGCATCCACCTGTATTAACAAGATGCTCTGTCTGCAGTCTCAAAGGCTAGGGACAGACATTCAAAAAGCTTGAGCCTGAATTGATTCAGTCTCTACATGTTAGAGCTGAACTGGTTTGTAACCCCACAGACATCCCCTCTGGACTGTGGAAATTCCACATGCCTGCAGTGGCTCAGGCTAGAAGCTGGGGGATGCTAGAGCAGCCCTCCCTTCCCTTCTACAATGCTGAGCTGGGGGGGGGGGGGGGGGGACGGTAATGTGACCAGGCCCCAACAGGATGCTCTGATTAGGGGGGGATTTCCCTCCCCTTCTTGATAACAGAGCATTTATCTGCTCTGTTATTGGCATTTAGCACCCAATCAGAAAACAAAGCCTCTCTCATTAGTTTAAGCTTTTCTTAAACATTTTTTTCCAAGGAAGGAAACATTCCAAGGAGGGATATTACCAGCTACCTGTTGATTAGCTCCAAAAAGCCCTAAGCAGACACTGTCCTGTCTGCCTTACACAGGCACCTCTCAGCATTAGCTAGCATACCACATGGTGGCTATGGTCCATGCTATAGGAGGGAGGGGGGGGATCCCTGCTTGAGCAGTGAGAGCCAGGGGAAGCTAGGTAGATGTTGCTGTGCCTGCAAGTCTCTGCTGGAGCTCCAATGAGGAAGCAGAGGGGAGGGGCCTGCCCAGCTCTCTGGAGCAGAGAGCCCAGCCCAGAGAGCATGCTGGGACATTGCGGGACTCTGACTTAACTTAAACCATGAAGGTGTCTGGAACAGATATTGCATAAGCCTGTTTGACCCAAATGAGTTAAGTCTGATACTACATTCAACCAGATTCATCTCAAAACCAGTTTCAGGCATTTTCAAACTGGTTTACATGCAGTGACTGTCTATTCTGGTGCAGGTTTAAACCAGTTTCTGATCACTTAAACCAGTTTGTGTGTAATGTCTGTCCCTAGCCAGAAACACTAGGGTCTGAATGTACAGTCTTGTTTCTTGGCTCCAAAACGGCATGCAGTTGTCCACAAGTCCCTTACAGAGCAGTCTTTGCATTCTTATTAATGGAAAAGAGCCAGTTAATTTAGCAACACCACAGAGGTTCCCTAAACTCTAGGTGCTTAAAGACCTATTATCTTAAAAATCATAAAATTGCAACTAACAAAGTTTTCAGATGACAAAGTTTAGGAGAATGGTGACTAACTAAGAGGACAGGCCACTGATGCAAAGTTATCTGAAACATTTGGAAGTTGGATACAAGCAAATAATACGCATTTTTTCACACCCAAAGAAAAAGCCATACATCAAGGCACAAAGCGTTTAAGTCGTACACATGGGAAGTGACCTGGGGAAGAACTTAAGGATCATGGGAGATAATGATCTGAACATGAGCTCCTAGGCCATGTATAGATGTTACACTTTTACCAATATAAGTGATCAGAAACCAGTCTATACGCTTAACAGAACAGCACACATAGTCTGGTTTAAAAATGGTAGAACTGGGTCTAAAATTTGCTCCCCCCACCAAAGGGTGGATGTGTGTTCTGTTCACTACCGATGTGAACTATGCCACTTACAGAAAACCGTGTAACTTAGATTGATTCCATCTTGGGCTTTTTGAATGTCTGCACCTAGCCCTAGTGTGACACAGGGGACAAAAAGGGCTAATATGATCTTTGCATAATGTGTGTGTGAACATGAGGAAAGGCGGGGAGAGATAAAAATCAAGGAAAAGCAGGGTGATTATACTATCCCTGTACTTGGTACTGGTGCAACTGTTTCTGAAATATTCTGTCCAGTTCTGATGCCCACAATTCAAGAATAATGTTGATACAATGGAAACAAAGTAGCCTTAAAAAAACCCCAAAAAACAGGAAGTTATTATTTTGTGGAACTTGCTGCCCCAGAGCACTGTGGAAGCTAATAGTATAACTGGGTTCAAAAAAGGGATTAGACAAACGTATGGAGGATACATCCATCAGAGGCTATTAAACACAGCAGTTAAGGAAATGGCCTACTGCTTATAACCAGAAAAGTATGACAGGATGGATCACTCTACACATGCCCTGCGTCTAATACTCTTCCTCTAAAGCATCTGCTACTTGGCACAGTAAGAGACAGGATACTAGGCTAGCTGACTCTAGCTCCGATTGAATATGGCAGCTCTTGTGTCAGTTCAAACATAAGCCACAAGAATGAGTCAAGATTTAAAACAGAACTTATAGTGATAAATTCAAGAAGTCAAAAGCTGTGAGCAGATGCTGGAAATATGCATGTGTTTTTAACAGTGAGGGCAACTATTGGAACAACTTACCTGGGTGTAGTTGGGTATAAAAATTGTATATTTAAATCAAGAAGGCAGGGCAAGGTGGCACTTTAGAAACCAGCTGGCTCAGAAAGGCATGACCTTTCATAGGCAACAACCTCACTGAGGCAGTAGTCCTTAACATTTTAAGACTCAAAGCACCCCCCACCCCCCCCAGAAGATTTGGGACACCCCTCCACAACTTCTGTGTGTAACTTCTGACAAAACCTTTCAAAGGCTAATTTATTTATTACAGTGCTTACCTCCTTGCAGAGGGGCT
>NW_005841922.1:3502699-3505900 GCF_000455745.1 Alligator sinensis
GATCTCCTCACACCTCACTTATCTCACACTCCTTGGGGGACCTTTCAAAAGATTTTACAGAAACCCAAGGTGTCCTGGCACCCTGGTGGAGAATCACTGCACCAATGTGCCACCCTGCCCTGATGTCTGCCTGACTTCAAACTAACACGCTATTCACCTCTAGATCAAGACTGAATGCTTTTCTAAGGGCCCCTCTACTCATGCAGGTAAAGGTGTGGGGATCTAATGCATGATCCAGACAATTGCACCTCCTGCCATGTCACATGTGCATGGCAGGAGGCATAATTGTGAGATTGTGCACTAGATGCCATCACACCTTATTGCCAGTGCAAGGGGAGCCTGATCCTGGGCTCCCCTTGAAGCAGCAAGAAGCAAGCTCCCATATCTGGGAGCCCCCCTCAGCTGAGGGGCTCCCAGACATGGGGGTGCCCCACACACCTCTGATGCTCGAAGATGCACCTGCTGCAATTTCCCAGCTCTTGACTGCTCCCGCAACTGGGAGATCACAGAAGCTGCAATCTTCCAGCCACAGGAATGCTCCATGCACCCCCAGGAATGAAGACCACAGACATGCCCCAGTGTGCCACGTCTGTGGACGCTGGGTCCCAGGAGCAGCAGGGCACATCCACAGCTGCAGGACACTGCCATGTTCACTGACTGGCTTTCTTGCCTGCACTGCATGCCAGCCTCTGGCTTCTTTTCTATTCCCTGACACACCAACTACAGGTGCTCCCTCAGCCTGACAAAAGGTTTTTCAACCTGAAAGCTGGCATCCCAGGCAGCTGAGCTCACCTGGAGCCTCACAACTCCACTGCAATCAGCAAGCCTCAGCCCTGCCAAAGATGTGATGGGTCTGGGCTTCCCCAGCCAGGACTGTGTGCATGCATGTGGTAGCTGGAGGTTATGGTACCTCCTACCCATCTTTCACCAGGGGATCTTTGGTCCTGGCATTTCCTGAGGCTGCCATGCTGCCAGCAGTCCTACCAGGGCTCCCCAACCATGGCAGAGTGCAGTTGTAGTGGTAGGTGGATGGGACAGGTGTTTGTGGGCAACTGTGGCTACATCTGGCTGTGGCTTGCCCAGTAGACCAAGGGGTTGCACAGCAGCGGCTCCACGTCCTTGGCAAGATAGGCAGCCACCAAAGACTGAGTGCTACCAGCCTGATGGTGGGGTCTGGTGCCTCTGGACCCCACCATGGTGCCCTTGGCCCACATTGGCATCGCCTTTGGTGGAGAAGACGACTGGTTGGCGGATGGTGTGCTAGCATGGGACAGTGGATCCCCCTCTTCCATGTCCCCCCAGCTCTGCCATTCTTGCTCCCTGACTCTCTTCACCAGCACCTCTGTCCGCTGATTCAGGGTTTGGCTGCTGCAAATACTGCTCTTCACCCTCAGGTCATACATGGCAGCCAGCACGTGGACCGTACTAGACTGCAAGGGATCCAGCCATTTCCTGATGCCCTTCTTCAGCTGTCTCATCAGTGCCTGCATGTCTGGTGACAGCGGTTTGCTCCAGCCAGGAACATTTATCCCCAAGAACTTCTCCGTTTGGTTCTCAAGTTCCCTCACTATGGGGATCACCTGGCTAGGGAGGGCATCGGCAGTGCTGAGGGTCTCAGTGGCCTCGAGGAAGGACTTGAGGACCACCAAGATCTGGGAGATAGTATCCCACTCATCTCTGTTAAGGGGAATGCTGATCCCAGTCCCCTGAGCAAGGCCATTTCATGGATGGCCTTCTGTTGCGCCACCCGCCTTTCCAACATGAGGTATGTAGAGTTCCACCGAGTCTCCACATCCTGTATGATTTTGTGCTGCAGGATGCTCAGCTCTGCTTGTTTCTTCCACAGCATCTTGTCCCACTTGATGCTGTGGTGGAAGTAGCCTGCCCCGGCAGAGTCACCAGCAGCCCTGTCCCCCTCCATGGCATCCCTGACAATGAGGTGGAACTTGTGTGCCACACAGAGGATGCCAATAAAGTTGGCATCATGGACCGCCTTGACCATATTGGCCTCATTGTCAGCAACCATGAACCCGCAGGTGAGCTTGCCCTACCCAATGAGCCCCCCCTGTACCAAGTGGTTCATGGCCCCCATGATTTTCGCCATTTTTTCAACTTGAAGGAGAGCCCAGCAGCAGCCTGACTGGTCACACCAGTTCCCTGTGAGGGTGAGGTAGGCATGATCTCCACCCCAGCTGTTCTAGATGTCTGAGGTGAAGTGTAAGGCCACCTGCAGGCCTACCTTGTGCAGCTCCTCCCTCAAGTACTCCCTGCATGCCTCATATAGGGAGGGTACCACTGTCCTGCTGAAGGTGGGGTGTGCGGGCACTTGGTAGGATGGGGCCACAAGCACCATGAGCCACCTGAACCCTGGCCACACAACTAAGGAGAAGGGCTGGCCATCAACAGCAAGCATCTCCCCAGTGCTCTGGATGTTCTCGCTCCCCCTTGCAACGCGCCCCCTTCTGTCCGCCTTTCCCCCATTGTTCCAGGGTGGCCTGCCTCTGTTTTGAGGAGACAGGGACTTTGAAGCAAGAGAGGGACTTCCCTTTGGGTATGCTCCCACTGGTGCCAGGGAGATGTTTCAGCAAGGGAAAGGGGGTGGTGCCTGTGGAGATGTATCAGCATCCCCATGGTGCTCATATGTTTTGTTCCCCTGCCCTGGCTGGTTTTGGCTTGGCAATGCAGGCAGATTGTGTATGTGGGATCATTTACCAGCTCAAAATGATCCCAGACCACATTACCCACTCACTTGAGGCATGGGTGTGGTGTATGTGTGGGTGCTGCACTTTCCCCCTCCTCAGCAGGCAGAGGCACAGTGTAGTGCGCAGGTTTGTTATTAACCTGAAATAAAATAGTTTTCTGATAAGCATACTGTTAGGTTTACAATAATTTAGATTATTAAGAAGTATTAGCTTTACAGCTGAATACAAGGCATGACCTGTGGCCTAGCAATGCAGCTGACCACAAGGCAGATTGATAGCTAAGCCTTTGCTTGTGTCAAGTAATCATTTTAACTGTATCAAGCATTTTCTGAGTTAAAAAGTGGATCTGTGTCTGTGTGCTGAAAAATCAGCTACAGCAAAAAATAAGATAAGACAGGGAAACCATTGTTCTGGGTGCAGTGGTTGTGTCCTTGAGAAGTATCTACTACTGTGTAAGGTTTTGCTAACATATTATAATGTTACTGTTACTTAACTTTTA
>NW_005841922.1:3506221-3518151 GCF_000455745.1 Alligator sinensis
TCTAAGCTGAGCTTCTTGCCTCCGCAACCTCTACCTTAGCCTCCTCTGAAGTGCCTTCTGGAGAAGGAGACCTGGCTTTAGGGGAAACTTGAGCCATGTGGAGCACAAACTCAGCTAATTCCCTCTCCTTCCCCAGCATTTCCCTTGCTAGGGCACAGAGATCCAGATTCAAATCCAGCTCTTCCTCTGACACTGGAAGGCTCAGCATGGGAAGTGAAATGGGGGTGGAGGAGACTGTCATGTTGGTACTGGTGCTGTTGCTTGTTGTCATGGTGGGGTGGGGGGTTATGGCTGGTGCTCTTGGAGGGGGGATGCAGACTCAGGCACAGGCAGTGGCACTACTCCCCTCTCCTTGCTGCTTTTGAAAGCCTCATCCCTGCTAGTTGTAGGAAAGAGGCTGCATCTCAGTTGGGGGAGGGACTTACACTTATCCCTCTACCCCCTCTTCTGCCCCTCCCTGAAGGCTTGCCAGCTGCCTTTCCACCACGCTTCATGGTCTGTTTCATAGTGTCTTGCTTTTATACAAATATATAAATGTATCTGCATTCCTATATAAAAACTGTAAGGTGTATAGTGTATGCTGCAGGGTATAAATGTATCCGTGTTCCTATATAAATTCTCTAAGGTGTGTAGTCTTCAATGCCACAAGGTATACATGTATCTGCATTCCTATATAAATTATGTAAGGTGTATAGTGTATGCTGCAGGGTATAAATGCATTTCCCTTCCTATATAAATTCCCTAAGGTATGTAGTCTATGCTGCAAGGTATACATGTATAGAAATAAATGTAATTTCCCTTCCTATATAAATAAATTCTATAGTATAATATCCAATATAATTATAAAATTGAAAACAATAAATCATTGAATATAGTAATAAAATAAAAGCATCTAGAAGAAAGAAAAAGGTATTCTGGAATCCCTCTTGGTGGGCTAGGCTAGCAAGTAGGAAATCATTCAAATCAATGCTAGTAGTAGCCTTCGTTGTCGAACACTCCTGAGCTGCTGGAAGATAGCTCAGTAACTGTCAGACCCCAAGGCAGAAAGCAGGCCAGTTCAAACAATGCTGCCTTTTATGCTGTTTTTCCATCCCTCCCCCAGAGCACTGGGATTGGAAGGGACCTCAGGGAAGGATCACAGTCACTGGCCAGCTACACAATCAATATGAGAGTACTCCTTCCTCCCTTATCCCTCCTCTTTCCTCTCACTCTCCTTACTTTCTATTTTCCTGCAGGCAAGCCCAGTTTCAGCTTCGAAACTCAAAACATTTTGAAACATTTTGACTGCCTTTGTTTTGTTTCAAGGCTGTTTTGAAGCTCTTTGTTTCATTTTGATTTCACTGTTTCAAGCTTGAAATGAGTCTAAACAGCGTCGAAATGAAACAGCTGATAAAATTTTGCACAGCCCTACTTATTGTGAGGGTGGGGGCAGAAACTTGCCCTTGGCAGCAAAAGTTCTGCTATTTTCTGTAGACATTTGTTATCAGCCTCATTGCTCAGAAATACTTATTTTTTTCCATGTTTAACAATATCTCTACGCTCCTCATGTCTCCCTAGGGTGCAGAACTCCTAATGTGCTACTATGAATCACTGTTTGTTCAAAGTAGTGTCAGCTTGAGAAAGAGAAGTTAAATCAACACAGTTTGCGTGTAAACAGAACCTTCAAACTATGCTTCTCAAATTATTGATCAAACTAACAGGCTTTACATCTCTATTAGGGCTGTGTGAAGCTTCAGTCCCATAATCCATTCGGTGGAGATTTGTCTCAATTTGGTGGCCGAATCTCCGAATCCAAATCGAATCGGAGGACCCTTTAATCTCTCCAAATCGAATTGGAACCCTCCGAATCAATTCAGATAGATTTGGAAATTCAGACATAGAGACCGCTTTAAATTTTTTTCTACATACCTCCAGGTAGCAGAGGCTCATGAATGCTGCGATGCTGGGGTGCATGGAGTGTCCCACAAAAACACAGAGGGCTCCCCAGCGTGCTCAGCAACAGACCCAGAAGAGAACCAGAAGCACTTCCGGTCCGCTTCTGGGTCCGCCAGGGAGCGCTCGGGAGGGCCCCCCCGCTCTCCCCCGGCTCAGTGACTGGCGCCTCCTGGGTCTGGAGGGGGGCACCCAGGGTCCCCCTGCGGCTGATTGCTGAGCAGGGAGGTGCGGGGGAGCCAGCACACTCCTTGGCAGACCTGGAAGTGGACTGAAAGTCCTTTTGGTCCACTTCCGGGTTCATCGCCAAGCATGTGGAGGGCCCCCCTGCACTCCTGTGGGATACTCCATGCACCCCAACATCACAGCGTTCACGAGCCACACCTGCTACCTCAAGGTATGTAGAAAAAACTTTTAAAGCTGTGCCTATGTCTGAATCACTGATTCTTCAAATCAGCATTGCATATTCAGATTCAAATTCAGCCGAATCAAATCAGGGACAGGGATCTGAATCAATGAATTGAATCACTGTCCCCGATTCAGGCTGAATCTGAATCAAATAGGGCCTGCTTTGCATACCCCTAATCTCTATCATCTAGGTGCTATTCGACCCATTGTACACATAGAGAAACTGCCCAGATTAACTGATTTGGTTAACCAGAGTCAGTAATAGCTAGAACCAACACTGCAAGAAAACTGATTCCTGGTTTTCTACTTTAGCCCTTGGTGACCCTGCCTCTCTGATCAAGTCTTTTTTCAAACAACACACACAAAAGAAAACTTGATAAGTGCATTAAAGCACTGTGTAACAAGCCATCCATTAATTTGATTTTTGCTGCTAAAGAAAAATGGTATGTTCTCATTCTTTGAAGTTACAGCAGTCCAGAAAGATAACAACGTTGTCTCACACAGGTTTCCACGCAAGAGATTTGGAAGTGCTTCAAGAAAATTCTCTGTTATTTTGTCAGGCATTTATGCACAAAAAGGAAAAAAAATATCAAAGATCTTGCTAATGGAAATGAGTTGCCTCTCCCTCTCTTCTCCCCTGGCCTTTGGAGCAGGAATTGGTTTGGAAGGAAGAAGAGAAAGCACCTAACCCATTTCTCACGTGCTACATGACTAAAAGAAATGCAAATCTACAGATTAGAAGTTGAGCCATAAAGTAATTTGCTTGTAATTAAACACTTTCCCAGAAACTTCTCAGGAAGAAAGATAAACTGAAAGAGCCCCTTCCAGGCCTGACAGAGCCCAATCTAAATATAGTCAGTAGTAAATTACAAGCTCTGCAGAATTTTGTGAGTACATTGCTTGTGCCGAACTCTGTATTCTTCCTCTGCTCCACAATAAGAGTACTAAGAACAATGAAGGAAAGACAGTCCCACTTCAGCACAAGGGAAAAAGAGTTTTATGGCAGTCAATGTTACATACAATTCAGGGAAACTGAGTCATTTATCAGCATTAGACAACAGGAACATGGCTGTCAGTGGGGTATGGCTGATAGCTAAAATGCACCCCTATAAGTAGAACAACCTCAGAAGTGAAAGGAAATCCACCAAGTGGGAAAAAAGTTTATTTTCTGTTTAAAGGCATACCAAACAGCTACTGCTTAATTTGTAGCACACTTCACTTTAATTCTTCAATAAAGCCCTCCTGGTTTCTGCAGCAGTATTGGTTAGACTGCAAATTGACCTACAGTATTTACATTTGAATTATTTTTCAAAGTGTGCACCAAGCAAGAACCCTGCAATGCCAATACTTTCAAGCATTAAGTGTTGTCAGCTTTCTCCATGCTGTCTACTGTGACATGTTCTCCCCCGGTTCAGTCTAGTGAGAAACTGAGAGTTACTGCTCTCAGTTTCTCACTAGAAAAGGATGCACTTGTAATACTTGCCTATATAAAAAATCTCATTTCAGAAACAGACAGACTTTAAAAACTAAAAACAAACTTCTTGAAGGCTTCCAAGACATCACCCAGTACAGTCACCATTCCACACTGGCCTTTGCATTGACTACTTTGGTTCTACAGATAAACCGCTTTGCTCACTAACTACCCTTGTTATTTTCTCTGCTCCAATTCTCCCTTTACTCCATCCACGTTGTAGACAACTGACCTTTTACCTTCCATGCTCTAATCTTTGACTTCTTTGCTATTCTGTCCCTTGTTGGGCTCTACAAAGGATAGAAGTCTGGTAAGGATCCAGTCTGGGGACTGAGAGGCCAGTGATTCAGTTTCAGGGAGCTGATGTAAAACTCTGGCATGCAGGTCTGAACGAGAGTTGCCTCACTCCTTACCAAGAGGTATTCCCTTACCTCATGCTAAATAAGGGGTGGGCAAGTATTTAGGCCCAAGGGCTCCATATAGGATGGCCATTATAGAGGACATTCCGGTTTTCTGCTACTCTGTCCTCTACTGATATGAAACCTAATGCTTTTATATACTCTATTTTTCTCTTCAAGGGGAAAAAAAAAAAATCGAGGACATAAAGACATCCAGTTTCATATCAATAGAGGACAACCGGACTGTCCTCTATGATGGCCACTCTAGCCATATAGGGAGTTCTGATGAACTGTTGTGGGCTGAGTCAGCACCCCTCCTCCCCCCACAACTCACTAAAACTCCCTATGGGGTGGTGGGCGGTGGGCAGGGGGCAGTGTTCAGGAGTGGGATGGGCAGGCAAGGCCAAGATCATGGGGCTGGGTCACAGCTCAGTCTGCTCTCTGCATGCCCCTGCCCTGTGGCAGGAGCTATGGAGGGGGTGTGGTGAGGGGCTATGTGGGGACATGTATGCATGCATGTGTATGGGTGGTGCTACCTGGGTACTAGGTCCTGGGAGCCAGCTGGGGGTGAAAGAAGGTCCTAGGAGGTGGTGGGTGCATGCAGCAGAGTTTACCCTAATGGTGCGGTCCACGGCTGTCCCTGTGGTGCTTTGAACGGGGCTGAGTGCTGCTCCCACCAGGGCCGGCCTGGCCCCAGCCAACATGCACAACTTCCAGAGAGGCTGTTCCCAGGGCTCCTCCTCTTGCTCTGCTCTGCTCCCCATGCCTCTAGCAGGAACAGGCTGGCAGCTCCCAAGTGGGCTCAGACTGGGCTGAAGCCAGAGCCAGAGCCACCCTGCCTAGATTTGGGGCTGTGCAGTGTGGTTCCAATGCCTCTGCAGCCCACTCCACAGCCCCGGCCCATGGGGGCTTCCAGAACTGGACTCAGCACTGGGCTCAGCTGGCAGCTGCTTATGCAGCATGTAGGGAGCAGTCCTCTCTGCCTGAGCTCCACTGGAGCCCTTGCTGTGGGACAGACGGATGGATGGACAGATAAAGACCCTGGTGCCAGGCAGCTGTGACCTTTCTGCTGCCAGGAGCTGCCCCAGTGGGACCCCACTGCCCCTGATGCTGTGTCTTGTCCCACTGCCCCTATCCACACCCCCTCTCACCTTTCCCCTCCCCTCCAGGCCTGCCTTGCCCCCATGACCTCCTTCACCTGCCCCTGGGGTATTCATGAGGCAGGGGGACTGTTTCCAGTTCAGCTGAAGCTGGTTGGGTGCTGCTCTGCTCCCCTTGCCTCCAACCGCAGCTCCTCCTGCTCCTGCTGCACTGCTCTGGTGGGTGGGGGGGAAGCTTCAGCCAGGTGGCTCCTGTCCCAGCACATGGGGCTCCAGCTTACAGCTGCCTTCCACCTGCTCCACCCACCTGGCATGATGAGCAGCCACAGAGCTCTGAATGCTGGGGCAAGAGCTGCCCAGCTGAAGCTTCCCCCCACCCCACCTGTAGTGGCATGGCAGGAGGAAGAGCCGCAGCTGGAGGTGAGGGGACCACAGCAGCACCTGGTCAGCTGCAGCCTCACTGGGAACAGCCCCATTGGAAGCTGCATAAGGCCAGATCCTGTCAGTTAGCAGGCCAGATCCATCCCACAGGCCATATTTTGCCCACCCCTGTGCTAAACCCTAGTGCTCACCACAAAGGTATCATGCTGCTTGCAAAGGAAACAGAGGCCCACTTCTTTCAGCACCCAGGGCAGACTTGGGGCGGGGGGGGGGAAGGAAGAAGGGATGTGAAGTGGTCTATGCTGGCCACTAGAAGCGTGGCGGAGGAGGAGAAGACTCCTACTCCTGGCTCTCCTCACCTGGGCTGTAGCAGTGTGGGCTCAGGCTCCTGCTGAGGGAAAAGCAGAGGCTTGGGCTCTGTGGGGGCTTTTGCTCCCTCATTTGAACCCCCTGAAGTGTGGGGCTGTATCTCCTATGGCAATGCCTCCCAGGGAGGGGGCATCATCCTACCCCATCCCTCTCAGATACATTATTGGACATGAGGCTGTGCCTCCCCTGCCCCTATGGTCAGGTTACACAGGGCTGTCCCTTCTATGGCAGACTCCTGGGGGAGAGGGTCATGCTGGCTCCCCTGCTCTAAGATGGCACCCAGGGCTGGCACCCACTTGTCCCCCTACTATGCTACTGGCAGGAGGGACTGGCTTGGACAAAACGATCATAAAAATCACACATTTTCTGTCCAGAACAACCTATTTGTTAATAACCAGGAGGGAAACTGTTAATTTTAAGGCAGCTTCCATGCGCTCAGAACTGTGGAATCTACTCCCCAGCCAGCGCCCGGGAAGGCCAAGAACGACACTATAACATCCCTGGACAGCCAAGCCCTTGTAGGGCTTCTTTCACGCTACAATCTCTGTGCTCCTGTCATAAAGCAAAATGACAATGGATCCTGCTTGTCCTGCCGTAAGCACTCTGTGCTTACTGCCTTTCACTCACACATCACAGAGTATAAGTCCTGCATATGATACAGTTCAGATTGCTGAATGATGTGGCTGTCGAGAAGGCTTTCAAACTGCAGATCTAAGTTACGCATCTTATCAACTTCTTGATTTCTCTCCCCCGCCCCCCTTTGTTATCCTTCAGCATGTTACTTGAGCTCAGTTGGTAGCTCAAGTAAGGGTCTCACCTTTGGGCCAGAAGGGTAACTTCCAGGACTTAGAATCATGCCAAATTAGTGACACTACAGCACAACAATTTAGTGAGAATCCCATATTTCTAGACAGTAACCATGTTCCTTCTTGGCCTTGTTTTGTTTTACCAAGCTAAAAAAGCCAAGCTCTTTTAATCTCTCATGAAATAAGCTCTCTGTTCCCCTCATCATCCCAGTAACCCTTCTCTTCAGCTGTTCCAGTTTCATTTAATCTTTCTTGAACATGGGTATCTGAAAGCATCCCCACTGTTCCAGGTAAGGTCTTACTAGCAGCTTGCACAATGACATTTATACATCCCTATCTCTACTGAAAATACATATCATGATAGGTTCTTTAACTGCACTTGCCTTTTTCACAGTTGCATATCAGTGACTCAGTCATATATGTTCAACTAATGATGGCGACAGGACACTCAGGTTTCCCTCCTCTCCCCGTTCCAGTTGATAATGTCTATTTATTAGTTCCTGAGTGCATGACCTTGCACTTTATGCCAATAAAATTCCTTCAACTTATATTACTCCAGTCTTGAGGTCATCATTTTTTTCCTGCCTGATATTCTAATCCTCTTCCGTACCGGTGATGCTCCCAACTTTAGCGTACTCCCACTTTTTTGTGCCACAGGGAGCAAAGAAGTGCTCTCTGGAGCAGACAGCACAGCCCAGGCCAGGGCTGAAAAGTATGATGGGATGCTGAGGACTGTGATTTAACTTGAACCAGGAAGGGGTCTGAGACAGAAGTTTCATAAACTGGTTTAACCCAAATCAGTTAAGTCAAATACTACATTCAACCAGGTTTATCCTAAACCAGTTTCCACCATTTTGAATCTGGTTTATGTGCACAGAGCTTCTGCTCTGCTACAGGTTTAAAACAGTTTCTAAACACTTAAACCAGTTTGTGTGTAACCACCATGTGCCACAATCTTAATAATTGCTCTTCAACCCATAAGTTTTCCTTGTGTAATGAAGCAAGAAGGGCAGTGTTCAAATTTAGGGGTTTCATTACAATATATTCCTACTACAACATATTGGCTAGAGCTCCCACCAATACATTTTCCCTGGGAGATTCAAAGTGACCAAATTTACCCACTCTCAAGCAATAATTAACTATAACAGGATTTATTAAAGGGGAACCTTAACAGTTAATAATAGCTCAAACCAAACTACTATTAAGAGTTGACTACAGAATTATGAGGTTTTTTTCCAGTTTCATGCAGAGAGGCTTAAAGGCTAGGGAGGCTACTATAGCTGCCAGCCCCTGCCTCCCCTCTATCATCTTGGAATATCACAGTTAACCCCCTTAGGGAAGGAGGAGGACTCTCTGCTTGATCCCAAAGCAAATCACTGAGGAGCTCCTTTACCTAATCTAGCTGCCCAACCGATGCTAGGAAGGGAGACTCACCCAGGGATCTTCCCATGAGCTTGATGAACTACTCCAGCCAAAGTGGCAGGTGCTCTGTAGATAGGCCCACACCGGGGGACACCTAACTTCTCACCGCAACGGGCTGCTACTGCTGCTCCTAACTACCTGGACTTGCCACTCCTTTTCCAGTTGCTTAGGATAACCACAGCTCTTTTCACCCCTGAACTGCCCAAGAGCAGGATCATGGATTTCAGCTCTTTGGTAAATGCTAGCAGGTAACAGATAGCAACCTGAACCCACTATAGGGACTTGTACCACCAGATACTTTTCCTATTAGCAGTGAATAGTAGATGGAAGCCAAACATGTCAGGCCACCGGATTTAATGCCAACTAAAACATGACTCCAGTTCTCCACTTTCCACCATGGACCTAAGGGCCATTCCTCTGCAGACACTTGAACAGGTCTCAGTGAGTACTGTCCTTCCAGCAAACTTTGCTTATCTTGCTCCTGTAGCATTTGTGCCTCTACACATTTTAAAGTGAGTGCCTATGGACACAAAGATTTGGCTCTCCCTGCCCTTTACGTTGAAACCCTTTTATCCACAAAGAGTTAAAACAGGTACAAGCAGCCCCAATCCTCCAGACCAGGGGTGGGCAAACTATGGCCTGCAGGCCATATCCATCCCACCAAGTGATCCTATCCAGCCTGCCAACCACCTCTGGGAGCCTAAGGAGGGAGGGCTGCACCCCGTGCTGCTCTGCTGTCACAGCTGGGCCCGGTGAAATCATGTAGCGCACAGACTCCTCCACCCTCCCTGCCCCTCCATCCAGCTTCCTGTTGGCGCTGCAGCTGTGCAGTCTGGCACTGTAGCCACCAGCAGCTGGGCCCACATGGGACAGGGCATGATGCATCATTTCAAGTAGCCATTCCACCCCAATGAGCTGCTGCCTCCACAGCACCACTAGGAGGTGAATCTGTACCAGCCACAGATGGTGCTTGGCCTGGGAAAGCCACCCCTGACTTCCCAGTGTGGCACAGAGACAGCAGCTTATCACAGTGGGAAGGTGGGTGGACAGGGCAGCTACTTGTGCTGCAGGCCCAGCTGTCTCATGCGAGCTCAGCTGCTGGTGGCTGTGGCCATGGTGTCAGGACTGCACAGTACCAACAGGAAGCTGGGCAGAGATGGATGCAGTGGGGTGGAAGACTCTGCACACTGCATGGCCCAACCCAACCCTGGCTGCAGCAGAGTAGAGCAGCACAGTGCAGGGCACAGCTGTCCCTCCTCGCACTCCCGACGGCAGCTGGTAGGCTGGATAGGATCAATTGCCACCTCCCCAGTCTCTGACCCCCTCCCATTGGCCCTCAACAGCTCTCCAAAACTTGTTAAGTGGCCCTCCAGTCCAAATAATTACCCACCCCTGCTCCAGACAAACATACAAATGAGGATGCACAAATAGGGAACACACACTGGGCTTCACAACAGAACATCTATAACATGAGCAGAGTTACACGTGCCTTTGATACTCTCCAGATATGCAACACATCTGTTTTGATAGATTTATTTATAGTCCTTGCTTTTGGACTTGCAAGTTCATGTACTATTTTTCCAGTATTCAGAAATTAATAGTCCTATTTCTGTCTCCATGTATTGTGGTACTCACTTTGTAGCAAAACCCAGAGTTTTTCTTTTTAATACACACATACATACATACATATATATACACACACATACCTACGATAGATATGCATTCCCTTCCCTTCCCCAATTATTTCTGGCTTTTCTTTCTCTCCCTCTCTATTCCCTATAGACAAGCATAAGCGAGCTCAGACTTAGGATAAGCATTAACATTTTTATTTTGGTAGCAAGTTTTGGGTTTTGGATATCCACTGGTTTATATTGTATTATTATCAGGTTTGTATTAATTCTTACTGCTGTATATTGTATTATTATCATTTTCGTATTGATTTTTATTGTTTCATATGGATATTGTATGGTTTAGGCCTGTGTTTGTAAGTGAACCAAAGTAATGTCAAGTTTCCATTTTGTATGTCAAGTCTCCATCTTGTGTCCTCTGCCTGGGCATCCCCTGTATGAGTCACGTACCCCTCCCATGTAAATTGGTTCCCGGATGAATGACAGTGATTGGGAATGATTGAAATACAACCACACCACCTATTTACCCAGAAGCCCTGCCGGCGACCCCCTCTGGAAAACACCTACTGGACAGGGACCCCTTTCCAGCCTGGATAGGTAGCTATTACCTGCCACCCCCTCTTCGACCAAGGACTTGGACTCTGCTTCTGTTCCCCACCTGGACTCCAGCCCTTCCATCGAGTCTCTTTCTTCTGCTGCCAGTGTGCGTGCGTGCGTGCGCTTGCGTGTGTGTGAGAGAACCAATAACTTCATGGGGCTGTGTAGTGTGTTGTCTGTGTGATAAAACTGTTATTTGGACCCCTAAGTTGGGTTTTGCTTTACTATGGTTTGGCCCTGCTTCAATCTCTGCTCCTCGCCCCTCTAACTTCTGTCTCATTTCTCCCTGTCCTGCTTCTGGCTCACTGCCGCCTTTCAGTCTCTCCTGCTGCTTTTCCTGTGATTTTCTGCTCTCCTCCTGCTCCTACTGCCTTTTCCCTGTGACTTTCTGCTGCCTTTTTCTCCTTTCCTGCTGCCTTTCAGTCTCTCCTGCCGCTTTTCCTGTGATTTTCTGCTGTCCATCTCTCTGTTTTCAGGCTTCCCCGCACCTTCTATAGTCATCCCCACCCCCACCTGCAGCTTCCCAGCTCCTCGTGGCTGTCCTGCAGTTTTCTCCAGCAGCTGGAGCCCTTCTCCAGCTCCCAACACCTACTTCCGCTCTCTACAACTTCTCTAGCTGCCCTGGAGCCATCCTTTGGCTCCCCACACCCAGAGCCCCTCTTTAGCACCCACACTTTCCCTTAGTCCCATTTTCCCTCTCCCAACCTACATGTTCAGCTCCCCCGTACCTCTGGCTCCAGTCCCAGCCTCTGTGCCAGCATCCCTCCCCTGTTCTGTAGGCTTTGGGCATTGTCTTTTAATCAATTAAGATCAATTAACCTAAAGTTACCCCTGAGTCTCAGTTCTTCAGCCTAGTATACCGGTTCTAATCCTGGTCCCGGTGACTTTCACTCCCAGCAACTTTCACTCCCTACACTCCTACTTTCTTACCTTAACCTTACCCCAGGTACCCCAAGCACACACATACACACTGTACCATCCAAGTTAGGAACTTACCTGTGTGTATGTGTAGGTGCGTTGTGTGTATGTATGGCATTGTGTGCATGATATACGAATTAGTGATCTACATCTAACTTTTGGGGTATATAGTGTGTGTGCTTGAACTGGTGATAGGTATGCATGTACCTAGGCTGGTTTGAATATGTATGTGCCTGGGCTGGTAGTGTGCATGTGTATGCACCTAATTGATTTGTGTGTTTGTATATGTGCAATTGTGTCACACCCTCCTGCCTAACAGCACAATATTGAGATCCTGAGAGTTGGCCTGACCCCACCAGACAACAACTTCACAGTTCTAGGCCCAGAGCAGAGGTATAACAGATTAGCAGTACTATATGTATCCCATCAAACACACAGAATTTTTGCTATTGTGAGATTAAGGTTACAGAGGCACAACTGCGCCATAGAGTTACTCTGGC
>NW_005841922.1:3518182-3518577 GCF_000455745.1 Alligator sinensis
CTGCTGAACTTGTTTAGATTTTAGAGCCTCTGAAACATCAGAATACAAGGTAAAGATATGCTCCCATCTCTGCTCCTGCCATCTGGTTACGTTTCTCAAATATGACACCCACACATTCCTATTCTGCTTCTTTCAGATGCCTTGTGGTCTCTTTCTTTGAGGTTCAGGGACTGTTTTCCTTGCACAATCTGTCTCATATTGGAGAGCTTGTTTAATTCTGATTACATAGTTGGAAATGCAGAAAGGCAGCTCTGACTGTTCTAGCATGATCCCTATCAACCAGCAGCAATTACTCAAGGGTGCTACACAGAGCATGGTGAGGGTCCTATTGAAATGTATAAAAACATGATTTGGCACTGTGATCAGCAGAGGATATGGCACCATATGTTAGGGAA
>NW_005841922.1:3518608-3577466 GCF_000455745.1 Alligator sinensis
GAATGCGGTTCCGAGTCCTTTGTGGCACCTCTTCAGGCACAGCATTGTTCTCACCATAGATTATCCC
This sequence comes from Alligator sinensis, assembly GCF_000455745.1. Classification (NCBI taxonomy): domain Eukaryota; kingdom Metazoa; phylum Chordata; order Crocodylia; family Alligatoridae; genus Alligator; species Alligator sinensis. The sequence goes on from NW_005841922.1 coordinate 3,518,676, forward strand.
CACAGCCAAGCTAAAGCCTTGAGCAATCTTGGACTTCAGCGTGTAACAATGTTCATGCAACACTGATAAGTCCTAAGCACACTACAGGTTTTTATACAATGTAATCGGATTAGGAAACAGTTGTGCTATAACCAGGTCTTCTTACTCCCTTATACTGTAATTATAGTTCATAGGACCCCAGTGACTTGCCCAAAGTGACAAAGATAGCAGGTGTGAGGAATATCAGGCAAGGTCTGCCACTCCTGCATTTCCAGAGAAACCCATACTCCTTTTCTTCTTGGACTATTATTCCACATCTTTTTCTGATTTGGATTGTACACTCCTCCAGGATCTCATCTATTTACATGCTTTGTAAAGCACTGTGCAGTGTGCACATCTGTGGTGCTTGTTAATTCTCTTGAGACTTTGTGCTGTGGTATATCAGCTGATGTGCATTCCCCCCCCAAAACAAAACAAAACCAAACCAAACCTGACTATACCTGATCTGACTCCATGGCTTAGATAAGAGGGACTCTCAGCAATGGGGAATGGTAAGTGCATGTCCAAAAATGAATAATGCACTAACATTTGGCTGGCTTCCGTTTCCAATGGACATTTGGGCATAGATACACTTGGCTGATTTACATCTCAAATACATACCTGTCTTTCTGCTCTATCTAGAATAAATGTCTTGCTATCTTAAGAAGTGTCACTACAATAATCCCCAAGTGGAACAACAAGTTCAACAGAAAACAATGTTCACAGGCAAAATACACTAATGTTTGTCTACAGCCTATCCTGCCTCCTCCTTGGTGGAAGCAAATGCATCCCGATGGCATGAAAATGGCCATAAATATGCCTAACAAACCTAACACAATATACTCCCTACCCCATGCTCTCCATTTGAGGCTAGGTAAACATCAATGCATCATCATACATTTGGGTCTGGTAGGCCAGGTCTACTGCTGATGTTAATCAGAGTTGTTGAGAAGCTGGCCCCATGCATATTGGAAAGGGATCCTGCTCTTTGTGTCATCCACATCCTAAAATCTGGTGTATCACACAATAATAATTCTACCATGCGATGGGACCATCACCACTCAGTGCTTTTCATTTAATTTATACTTCTCGGTTTTATTCCCTTTTTTAGATTTGTACTCCACCCTGAGGACTATATGTAACCGCTTTTAATAATAACAACTCTTTATGTAGGCATCAGCACCTGGTCTGTTAAAACACTATTTACTTTGTCAGTTGGCAGGCTAAGTAGAAAGGACTCTAGGGAAACTGCACAACAGGGAACAAGGTTTCTTGCCAATGCTTGTGTATATTTGCACAGAGATCTCAAGGATCTGAATTTATAAAAGATCAGGGTCACCTGGATTGGGGGCTCCTCATCCACCTGGTGGGGCAGGGGGCAGCAGGGGGTTGGGGGGGTGTGCTGGGCAGCTAATCAGGGATGGCCCAGGCATGCTCTAGTGACCCTAAACCCCCAGCTTCTGGCCTCAGCCAGTGCAGGTATCTGGCTGCCTTTCCCAACTGCAAAGTAAATGTCAGTTCAGTTCATTATTGGTTCAATCTATGCAGCTTAGAGAAACCTGAAAACATTGAATCAATCCCACCTCAGGCTTTATGACCGTCTGTACTTGGCCTTAAAGGCATTTACCTCCAAGCTACTTTTTTGAGTTTTTCTTCTAAATTGCTGCCACTCTTAGGACAGGATTCTATTTCATTTAGTTAATGACCAAAATGCAGCTTGCAGCCATCTCTGGGTTACCAGACTGAAATGTATGAGCAATTCTGTTAGAGCAGGGGTGGGCAAAATACTGCCCAGAGGGTGGATCCAGCCTGCCAGGTGATTTCATCCAGGCCACAGGTGGGTGCCTACCAATTCATTGTATCCAGCCCGACCCCAGGGCTGCCCCTGCTGTGTCAGCGTGGGACTGAGCCCCACTCATTCTCACGGAGGCAGTCGATGCTGTGTTCCCACCCTCAACTGCAGGATAGCCCTGACCCCAGCTCCACAGGTAGGTAAGCGGCAGCAGGCAGGAAAAGATTGGCGGTGATGTACAAAGCAAGTGGTGTTGGCAGGTGGCAGGGGGACAGGGAAGTGGTGGTGGCAGGCAGGAAGGTAGGGAAGTACCAGGGGAAGGGCAGCAGTAGCAGCAGCAGGCAGGGGTGAGGGAAGTGGCAGCTGTCACATTGGCAGCAAGTGGTAGGGAGTGGCGGGGAGTTGCAACGATGGCAGACAGAAGCACAGGGCCTGCACTGGTGCCCTGGGGCTGCAGCCAGCAGGTACCCAGGGTGGGGCAGCAGGAGCGCAGAGCCCAAGCCGGCAGGGATGCAGGGTCCACCTGGCTCCATTGTGCAGGGCTCTCATGCAGTTCCTGGGTTCTCTGCCTGAGCTGCATGACTCTGGGGGGAGCCCTACACAATGAAGCTGGCAACTCAGCCCCACTCATTGGTACATGCAAGTCATGGGAAATGGTGGGGAGCTCCATGCTATGGAGCCAGGCCAGCTCCACCGCTCTCCATGCTGTTCCGGTGAAGCCCCATGATCTGCCTTGCCCGCTTCATCATGTGAGGCTCCCCCAGTGGCATGGGGCTCAGGCATATGAACCTCACATGATGGAGCTGACAGCCCAGCCACATGCAGTCTTAGGGTTCACCAGGACTGCATGCCCCTAGGGTATTCCACCTGCTGCTGCCAGGTGGTAGGGGCTGTGTGTAATGGGGGGATGTGTTTGTAGGGGGAAGCCCACACACACACCCCACCATACACACCCACATCCCCCCACAAATCCCATATCCACCCACACAAACCTTCTACACACACCCATAAACCCTACATACACACATATATACCCACATCCCCCCGCAAACCCCATACCCACCCATTCATACCCCCCCACAACACTCCTCCACAATATACGAGTAAGACTTCATTTTGAGCTATTATGCAATCACCTCTATATATACACAACACAAACCACACAAATCAGGACAAAAATATTTTTTGAAATAAAATTAAAATATGTTATTGTAGATGTTTGATTCTTAGTATTTTTTTCCCGGTTCCAAGATGGCAAACCCCCTTCCCAAAAGAGGAGGGAAGGAGGGGGGTTGGGAGGGGGGAGGGGCAAGGGGAGAGACTTCCAGTGGCAAAGATCAGGGATTAGGGGTGGGACTTCCAGTCCCAAATTGGCAACCAAGGGGTGGGGCCCTGTCAAGGGGCAAGGCTACCCTTGCAGCCCCTGACAGCTCACCAAAACTTGTTAAGCGGCCCTCCAGCTGAAATAATTGCCCCGTGTTAGAGTCTCTGTGCATGGAAGTGCCCACGTATAAGGATAGCATCACCCTCAGAGATGCACAGACATCTCCTTACTCCTGTAATAGGGCACTTACACATACAGAAAGTGTAACTGAATCTCTCCAACACTTTAGTCGTGTAGCTCAGTGCTATTTGCAATTTGCATTTTGGTCACCTACTAGGTAAAATAGAAATCTACCCTGAAACTTCTCAACTCTTCTCCACAGCAAAATAAAATCGATTTCTTCTCATTTAAAAAAGGTAAATCCTTATTTAATGGGATTAACTGAGTAAGCTAGTAGCATACTAGTGCTGTCATGTGGCTGCTGCAAAGAAGAGAGAATAGTGTTGCCCAAAGAGAGAGCCTTATTTTAATAATCTCTTTCCACCTATAAAGGCTGAGGCTTGTGACTAACAGGAAATAATAGTTTTTTCTCTCTGGCTTGTTTCAAAGGTAATCATTCTATCTATTACTTCCTTATAACTGCCTGCAATTAGGCCCTAACTGGACTATTTGTGCCCAATTTAGCTAAATTACCCATTGATACAGCAACAACCAGGCTGTAAATGCTGACTTGTTCAAGTAGTTATTTTGCAGGGTTGAGGGGAGAAAGGTGGTTTCTCCCTTCCATGAAGGATTCTAAAGGAGGAAATTGTTGAAGCCAGAAGACCCTGGGTGAGGACATGGATAGCATAGCACGTGCTGAATTAGTCTGGAACCACAAAGCCAAAGGAAACAAGAATAAATTTTGCTGTAATAGCAGGAGTCCCCTCTCTTACACAACAAACAATACACAGAGAATTGAACCCTGTAGGACTCCCCTGAAAAGGGGAGTGAGCCCCTGTAGCATCTGCCTTTAATATCATTCTGAATGAACGGGGACAGAGAAAGAGTCACATCCTCCAACAGGTCTGTAAAGATGTGAACTGCAGCCCCCCCTGGCCACAGCAGCAGTGTCTCAGAGCTGCAACCATGCACAGGATCCCAGTAGAGGCACAAATCAAACAGACCACTCTTCCCAAGCGCACAGAGTTCTGGGTGGTCCGAATAAAGAAAAGTGGACTGAAGCAAGGAAAGAAGTTAGAAAACCACTGGCCTATTATGTGATGAAAATCTTAGGAACATATTGTGATCCCAAGTAGTCTTCCATTTCCCATTTGATACTTTACATAGTTTAGCAAAATCTGAAGGCTAGGGAGGACGTACAGGTACTCCCCGCTTAACGTTGCCCCAGTTGTTTCCTTATTACGTCGCTAATCTATTAGAGAACATACTCATTTGAAGTTGCGCAATGTTCGGTTATAACATTGTTTGGCCACTGCCTGCTAGTAGGTAACTACTGCGAGATAACTGGATTCACTTAACATCATTTTGCTTAAAGTCACATTTTTCAAGAACATAACTATGATATTAAGCAAGGAGTAGCTGTATACTGTATTTCTAGAGGAGGGCTGTCCAATTGACATGCTGTGGGCATTAATGTGCGACCCCCTCGGCTGCCACCGAGCCACCACTCTTCCCTTTTGCTCCAGCTGCGGCTGCAGCTGTGCTCTCTAGGCTCCCCTTCGCTCCCTGCTACTATTCCATGGGATGGAGAGGTGCATCCCAAGGCACTGCGAGAGGCATCAGCAAGGGAACTGAGGTGTGGGTGCTGTCCATGTATGCATAATGCAGTGTGGGGGGGGGGGGGGCAACCTGGGGGCCCTCATCTTACCTACATGGCATGAGTCCCTCAGCTGCTTTGAAGCTGGACAGGCCTGTTCTAGAGCATGCTCTTGCACACAAGTAACTCTGCTTACCTGAGCAGTCTCAATGATTTCAAAGTTACTCCTCATGAGTTTTTGCAGCATCAGATTGCAAATTCCTGCAGGCAGGTGCCATTTCTTTGCATGTGCTTATGCAGTGTCTAGCACAAGTATGCCCCGAAGCTTAGGGAAAACCCTGGGTATTACTGCTACTTAAATAATAATGTCTGGGGTTAGTTACATGAACCAGGAAAAACAGAATCACTTTTCACTACCCTATGAACAAAATGTTTGAATTAACTTGAACAACTGCCAAAGCCTCCTTGTTTTATAATGTTGTGCTCAGTAGTTGCGGTTGAGAAAAACCTAGGAGTTAAAACCACTCCTTGCAGGCATTAGTGCTGCCTTCATGATTCTCCCCTCTCTACTAAGTGCAGGAGTACACAGCAAGAAACCAAAGGTACATACAGTGTTTGGGGAGGTTAGATCATGTTAAAAACGGCCACCCGATCTAACTTCGTTTGCCGAGATGTGGACAGACCTTAAGCTTAGATCCCTTGTTAGGTCCATCTAAATGCAAATTGTACAGAAGTTCAGGACAGCTAGATCTGTTTACAAATTGCGAACCCAATCTAAGTTAAGTGCACTTCCAAGGTAGTCAACTTAGATCAGGTCCAACAAGACTGATCTAATTAAACTTTTGTACAGTTCCCAGCACAGCCCCAGAGCTGGGAAAGCCCAGCCACTGGCTCCAATCCCTGGACTGCACTTTTTCTACCTGCCCCCATGGTACTGGGCTATTTTTAGCCTCCTAGGCCCTTCCTCCTCCCTTAAATGGACACCCTCCTTGCCCCCACAATAGACCAGTCAGTGCAACATCCCGCCCCAACCCTACCAAACACCCGCAAGCCACTCCCAGGGCTGGTTTTACAGGTGTTTGCTGATGCTAGGAGTCAAGGAAGTAAGTTGGGTTGCAGGGAGGGATGGGGATGTTGGTTCACTGAAGGGGGTGTTGTTTGTCTGGGTCTAAAAATAGCCCCTGTTGCTAAGGCGGGGGGGGGGGGGGGGGGAGAGAGTCTCTCCATCCTCCAAAGCCACCCAACAAACCCCATGAGCCCCATGATCCCTCCAAACCCTCCTGGACCCCACCAACATTGTGCAAACCCCACTTACCCCCTCAATCCCTCTTGTGGACCCTGCCTGCCCTCTCCAACCCCCCCTGCAGACCCTGCCTGCCCCCAATCCCTCCTCAGAGCCCATCTTCCCCCTGCCAATCCCCTCCCATGTAAACTTAAATTGGGTGGCCATTTTTAACTTGATCTAACCTCTGCAACTGTCTGTACATAGCCCAAGAGGTAATGGCAGCAAAACCATACTGGCCAAGCTGCCCACTCAGGCTACACATAAGGTAGACATTCTGGAAAGTTGTAGCCAAGAGTCCCTGTTGACCCACAAAGTTCAGTCCATTCTCCCAGGCTACTGAACCTTCCCTTCCCTGAAGGAAAAAAAAAAAGCTTGGGAGCTTGTACAATTTACCACATAGAGATTTTTCAGTATCTTTAACCTTGTGAGAGAAGTTAAAGTTTGAGGGACAGCCTGATAGGGTCATTTGTAGCCGGAACTGAACTAATGTAGCTCATGTTAACATAAAGTGTAATAGTAGTGAAAAGTAACCATGTTAGTTTTGTCCTGTAAGTAATTTAAAAACTACATTTTGTATTCTTTTGCTTAACATAGGTAAGTGAACTCTGTATGCCCTTTTTTAAATGAGTGTATGTGAAAGGGTGAATGGTGAGAAAATGGCATAAAAACCGAAAAAGAAAGTGTAAGTGTTTATGTAAGCAACAAGGCGCCAAATGTAAATTACCAGTCAGTAAATGAATTAATAGATGGCTGAAGAATCCCTTTGAGGCCTAGGGCACAAAAGAGATAACAAGGAGGAGAGAGGCACACATCCTGCCACATGGGCAGGAAGAACACTCCAAGGCTAAGATACCAACTTTTATGACCAAACTGACCTTGGGCTGAGATAAGCAGAAGATGGATGAAAAACAACTGCAAAAAACAGAAGCTGGGTGTTGAAAAACACCAGAGCACTGAAACAAAGGATGCCAATCCCTATAAAAGAGGACTTTCAAAATGCCAAGTTGGGCGAGTCTCTCTCTCAACTGCTGTTTCTTCGGAGCAGATACATCTGTTCATACCGCTCCAAAGCTGCTATCTCTGGATCTTTCTCTCGATATATAAGGCCTGGACCGGCCACCCAGTGCTATTATTAAACAACTGCTGCTGGTAACTATAATGTCCGAGTGAAATTGTTGTTTTGTGTTTGTGTGTGCCCATGTGTACTGATGTGCATGATAATCTGTGTATGTCTATATAAGCAGTGTGTCCAAACCTCTATGCCTAATTGATGTAATCAATAAACACGGTATTTTGCCTCATCTCCCTTTATAAGTTCTTGCTCTTAATTTGGCAATTGAAATGTAAAGTTACGCGGCTGTGCTATCTGTCCTGTGTATCACATCACCACATTCCAGTTATATTTATCTGCATCCCATGGACATGCTAGTTTGTCAGAAGCATATGGCAATGCTTTTAGTAAACCACGTAAAGGACACAAGGTTCAGAGTCATGCATTTCTTAGAAACATGAGACTAAAGGGCACAATTGGTTCTCATTCTCCTTGTTGCATTTTTATTTTATTGGTAAAACACAGAAAAACTAAATGGAATTTCTGATCCACTTCCATGCTCCATCCAATTAGGAAGAATAAAAGAGTCTGCTGATCTGAGATGATGCTGGACACATATGAATTAGTAAGCATGACACTGGAACACAAGCACAATACAAACCCAGAGGGTAACAACTGCGCAAATGCTTTGCCAGATGAGAAGTGGAAGTGGGGAGTGAATCACTTTCTACCCCAGGACCCAAAATACAAGCAAGATAAATGATGACAAGAAAGCAGTGATCAGAACTGTGGGTTTTCCAGTTAAAGGCAGCTAAAGAAGAACTATGCACCACTTTATGCAATTGTTATGTAGGGCAGAATACTATTTCACTATATGTCAATAAGAAGGCCACTCACCCAGCCTCTTTACCAAGGCCCTAGATTTAGGGTTTCCAGGCAGTTTATTTTACACAGGCCAGTCTTCTCCCCACAGTAAAGACAACAAATACCAAAATAAGCAAGGGTGCAAACAACAAAACGAAAACCAGCTATTTTCCTACAGACTACTAGCCTAGACTCGGTACATGGTCCTCAGCAAAACAACCTCTGTTGCTTGCTCATGCTCTTGCTCTCTCTCTCTTTCCTTGCACACTACACCTGGAGCTTTTAAACCTCTTTGTGGCTCCCCCTTCATTTACTAATTATCAATTGCAGCTTGCTCCTGGCCCTATGAACTTCTGCATACCTGCAGCTGGGTTTTCAACCCATTGAATGCTGGACCATCTTACACTGTCCAGGTGGCTGTTATCCAGCCCTTTAGTTACCATTTTTGGCACATCTGCAGTTTGGGATCCCACTTCATGAACAGTGTAGATTAGTCCACGCAGTAGGCTGTACTTTGGCTGGGCAGGTATGTGACTTCCTGCACCTGCCCCAGGTAAGTATGAGTCAGAAAAAACATAACCAAACAACCCCCTGTCCCAGTCAGCAGGTGCAATGCCAAAGGAGGGACACTATCCAGTGCTTTCTCCAGCCTCTCAAACTAGACCCTGGATCAGCCAAGAAAGGCCATATGGGACCAGGAAGAAGCAAACAACTTTGAGGGTATGTGGCTCAGTGAGGGGTCTTCCCCACTGCTCTCCATCCATTTTAACCAATGAAGAGCCCCAGCTTCATGAGGAGGGCTTGAGAAGGGATTGGATAATGCTCACCTGTGGCCTGGTAGTTACAGCACTGTGTAGGTTGACAGATGCAGGCTCAAGCCCCTCCGCTGCATGAGGGGAGGCATAGAACCTGGGTCTCAGCTACTGGGGCTAAAACATGGGCAAATCTTCTCATCAGTCTCACCTGGCTACAATTTTGGGACTTTAGGTCACGTATATAGCCATGTACCTCTCTGGCCACATGCTCAGTAGTTGTGTGGACACTGATCTGTCCACACTGCAAATGGGGTTTGCACTCAAATGCTATGTAAGTGGCAAAAACGTTGATAATGAACAGAGCTACAATTACAGGACTTATGGCCCTGCTGCAGGGGAGAGGAAAGGGGTGGAATAACAGAAAGTCTTTGATCAAAGCCTGGAAAACATTCAGATATCTGGGTAGCACTTGGGTGATGTTCCTTTATATTGTATCCACACATTGTCGGACTGCAATCTAGCCCAGAGCAAGGGACAGCAAGTTGTTACCTCCAGATGCAGATAGCCACACAAAGACACGTTCTCCCTTCCATTGTTCTCACTGGGAAAAAATTCTGATAGGTCAATATACATTGCACATGTTCCCAGATCCAGGTCCAGCTATACCACTAAGTTTCCTAGGACTAGAGTCATAGCTTATGCCTTCCCTGCCCGTTGCCTACATGCTGAATCTGTGGACAGCAGGGAAGACCCTACGAGGAGAGGCTACAGGACCTTAGCCTGTTCAGCCTTGACAAGAGAAGGCTGAGAGGGGACCCGGTGGCCATCTATAAGCTTACTAGAGGGAACCAGCGGGGAATGGGAGAGACCTTGTTCCCCCGAGCCCCTCCCAGAGTAACAAGGAATACCAGCCATAAGTTGTTAGAGGGTAGGTTCGGACTAGACATTAGAAGGCACTACTTCACAGTCAGGGCGGCTAGGATCTGGAACCAACTTCCAAGGGAAGTTGTGCTGGCTCCTACCTTGGGGGGGTCTTTAAGAGGAGGCTTGATGATTACCTAGCTGGGGTCATTTGAGCCCAGTTCTCTCTCCTGCCCAGGGCAGGGAGTCAGACTAGAAGATCTGCAGGGTCCCTTCTGACCCTACATCTATGAATCTATGAAGGCAGGAAGCAGGAGAATAGTATAATGAACCTCCAAGATGGAATAAGGGAGCCTTTCAATTCCTTTCCACTGGCACACAGGAGAGGTCACTCCTTCACCCTTATGTTGTGCTCTAAAACAACAATGAACTGCAATATCGAGCACAGGTCAGTAACTCTTCTCAGGCCTCTGAACAGCCACTGCCATTCCTCAGTGGTAAAAGTTCACTTCCCCAATCCCAACGATGCTGTGAGACTTCCTAAAAATTGCAACTTTCCAACAGGAGCAGAGGCAAAAGCACCCACTGCTTTAAAAAAAACAAAACAAAACAAAACAAAAAAACAACAAACAAAAAACCAAAAAGAACCCCAACTCTTCAGATGGAGGGTAAGAAATATAACATGCCTTATTCAGTGACTTGACACAGACAGTGCGAGTGCATGTTTGACGGTGCTACAGCTGCAGCCATATAGGGGATTTTCTTTTCCCTTTCTGAAATTAATTGTTCAAAGAATGGCTGCTGGCCAAATTGTGTCATCAGGTCAAATCAGAATCTGTACTGAATGCATAGGAAGGGGAATAACTTTTTCATTCATATTGGGCATGGCCCTTAATCTTAAGAACTGGTGCTAAATTTAATTTAATTATTCAAATCATTATTATTAATTTGTATTCCAGTACCATATTCAGAACCTAAAAAGGAGCAGGGCTCCATTTCATAAGACACTGCACAAACACATAGCAAGGGACAGCCTTCGTTCTCCAATTCCTGTTCAATTATTATTCAAGAACTTTGCTAAGGAAGTTAGCGTCTGTACGGACAAGATGTTGATTAGGTTTCAGAGCAGACAATGCTGAAATCGGGTAAGCAGACTCAAAGGCACCAAAGTGAATTCTAATTTTAATAAATGTAAAGTCTCCATATTCCCTAAATCCTATTGTTTTTCAGGCTTTCAGGATTAGCACTTCACAGAGCAGTATCTGACAATACTAATATCTCTTATTCTTCGGCAGCCCCTCATAGTTGAGGATGACTGTTGCTTGTGATTGTCTTATTTGTAGGTCCGAAGATGGCTGAGGCCTAACCAGGATTGACAGACTTTGCTGCAACTCAGACACATGGATGACCCACCGAGGTTGATATCAGATGATCATTGCCCAATGCTTGTGAGAGGAGGGTAATAATGTTGGTGTGTCTGTCTTCCCACTGGATTCAAAGGATCTTCCACAGGCAGCACTGAGGGTACTTCTCCAGTGACCCAGTTTTTCACTGAGGCATTGGTGGAAGAGGTCTAGCTTGACTGGATCTGTGTGTCCTTCTACACTGATCTTCCATCTGCATTGCTTCTGCTGCAGCCATCATTTTGGGAGCCAGTTTGAGTGGCACAATCAAGTGGATGAGTTGGTGATTGGTCCAGAAATTGTCAGCTCATAGCATAGCTCGGATGAGGTGGACATCTTTGCAATCCTGGGCATAAACAACAATGTAGTCAATCAGGTACCAATGCTTAGATCATGGGTGTTGTCATGATGTCTTGTGCCTGTTTTTCTGGTGAAACAGGGTATTGGTAACGGTGAGTCCATGTTCCATGCATTTGGTTAAGAGGAGGATGCTGTTGGAGTTGACCTTTCCTACTCTTCCCTTGCCAATAGTTCTGTTTCAGAGGTTCAAATCCCTTCCGACTTTGGCACTGAAATCACCAAGAAGAATACGTTTGTCTCCCTCCAGAACATCAGAAAGGGGCTTGGTCAAGGTTGGTGTCTAATTCCTCCTTGGTTTCATTGGAGGTGTCAAGAGTCGGGGCATACACACTGATGACAGTGCTGTACTGGTCCCCCACCGGTTTAAGATGCAGAGTCATGAGGTGCACATTCATTCCAACAGGGAACTCATTCAGTTGGTCTATGAGTTCATTCTTGATGGCAAACCCAACATCATATAGCCAGCATTCTCCTTCCTGGTTACCCTTTCAGAGGAAGGTATAGCCACATCCATGTTCTCTGAGCTGTCCATCTTTCATTTGCCAAGTCTCACTCAGTGAAGTGACATCAATGTTGTATCACCCGAGATCTCAAGCCATGACTATGGTATGGCGCTTTGGACATTCACTATTAGGACGGTCCATGAGGGTCCTGATGTTCCAGGTCCCAAAACTGACTGTGTGTCCTCACTTATTTAAATCGCCATAAAGGTGATCCCACTGGATACAGCTATCCAGTCAGGAAAAGGTAGATAGACTATGTTTAGGGCACCTTTTCTAGGCCTCTCCCTGTGTGGGGTAAGCCGAGTGGATTCTGAAGCGGGCTGCTCAGTGGCAAATAGAGATGCCAAATTGCACTCCTGCTGAGTCCAAGTGCTAAAATGTAGGGATCTACTTAAATCGTGTTTTTGCATTTTTCAGGGAAAGCAGAAAATCCTCTGCTTTGCCTGAAGAGGAGAAATACACCAGTTGCAAGTGGGAAGGGTGTGACATCGCCTGAGGGAGTGGGGGAAGAGAAAAAAGAAAAAAAAAAAAACACCACAAACAAACTGGGGACAAGCAGTAGCAAGCAGGGAGCAAAGGAAAGTGCAGGAAACCTTCCTCTGCAGCACAAGGTCAGGAAGTGCTGCAGTACTAAGCGATCACGGGACCCTGGGGAATGTGGCTATGTTCGGTGGGAGACAGAAGATGGGAGCAGGCTATGCAGATTGAGAATGGTCAAACTGAAGTGAAAACCAGTGGGGCACCAGATGGGAATCAGAAGCCCAGTGCTCATTTTAAACCAGTCGCCTATCCCCCAGTCATTCCCTACCCCTTCCACTCTCAAGCCTCTCCCTGCCCCACTGGCTCTCGCCACTCCAGATTAGTCCCCTGGCCCCTAGAAGGATTTCTTTTTCTTTTTCAGTGGCTGTTTTTGGGTATGGAACGTACCCATGGCTGCTGGGGGGAGCGGTGAGGGGTGGGGATGCCACCGGGCTCTCAGCCAACGAGCAGCATGAGGGGAGGTGAAAAATAATGGCAGCCACTGGTGTGAAAAGTGCCTGAAATCAGCGGTCACCAGCATGATGGCTGCTAGAAAATAATTGGCAGCTAGCACAGTTTAAACAGATGCCTAACTAAATGACCTTCTTGTAACTGCCGCCATCATGCCCATTCATGACTAAGGGTGCCTGTAGACATACAGTGAAGCTGTGCTGACACACTGTAATTACAGAGCATCAGAGCAGACTCAATTAATCAGGCAGACTCAATTCTTCTGCAGACTGCTAATTAGCATGCTCCAGCAGCCTCCACATATCATGCATCAGTATCCCCGTGCTTCAAAATGCCAGGGGTGCTTTAATTAAAGCTCATTCGATGAGCTTTAGTTAAAGCACCCCTGCCACCATCTTGAAGCACAGGGATGCTGATATGCAAGACACTGCAAACATTGTAATTAGAGCAGCTCCAAGAGCCATTCTAATTAAAAGCATCCTCCCCCCGCCCTGGAGCATGTGTAAAAACACCCTAGGACTTTCCTGACCTCACAATCCTGCTCCTGTCATCACTAGCTGGTTGCCAAAAAGGGCTTGAAAAACATGCTGGAAAACCCACTTTCATGGAAGATGCCCGTGCATGATTTCTTTCATCAAGGAGAAGCTGCTGCATATCTGCTTTCACATGGTTCTTGACAAAATGGGACCTTGATCCAATAGCAAGGATACCAAGACAACTGGGGATCTCATTCTGCTGCAGCCTTTGTCCACCTTTGCAGCCGTTGGGACTCTAACATCTCCTTCCGCCTGCTCTGCCATTGGGGACTTGTAGACCCATGGCTGGGGGCTAGGCAAGCTTATTATAGTGGCAACCTGTACTTGCCATGTCAGAGTACTGTCTGCAGAGCTGTATTCTGGCAGCAGAGCTGTGCTGCTACACAGCGTGTCCAGTGGCAGACAGAGGAATGACCTTCAGGGAAGGTTGGCTGCAAAATAAGCAGGGGTAACTCTGGCAAATAAGCAGTTGCAGACCAAGCAGCAGTAGCACCACCACCACCACCACCAGGATGCAGTGGGGACGGCAGATGGCAATGCTTTTCCTCCTGAAAAGCCACGTACATCCTTTGATAGTGCTAACTCCTAACAGAGTTAATAAACAGTGTTTCCCCATCTTTAAAAATAGTTCTCTTATTGGGGTCATCTTTATCTAAAAGTTCCTGGTATTCAGGAATAGACCTGGGTGAAATTCTTCAGTCCAGTATTTTATTTTCTGAAAAATGCAGATTGGAATCTAGTGAAACTATTCACCAAATGTTCTGACTTTTTTCAGTTTATTTAAAAATAAAAGTTTTGATTTTTCAACACTGTTTCATTTAGAAATGTACCTACATTTAAGAAAGCAACACTGTAGAAGGTTAAAGATCTCTGAAACTTAAACATTATGTTTTAGGTCAAGCAAGAAAACATTTTATTTAACAGGATGCAAAATTTGAGGGGAGTTTCATTTCAGTGAGAAAAAGAAACGCTTCATTTTGGGTCAATCCAAATTTTTTTTTTTTTTTTTTTTTTTTTTTTAAATTCAAACACAAAACAAACCCAATTATTTACACAGTTCTACTCAGGAAATACTTTCTCCGAAGGAATTTCCAGTGGCAGCAGGGAGAAGCAGTGCAGCAGCCAAGTTCAACAAAAAGTGAAATCTAATCAGTGGGTTCAGTTTCAGCCCTGATAGATCAAATGTAGCACCACGTGGTACTGCCAAGCAGTCGTATTTCTGTTATCATTGCAGAAGCATGCACACAGCTAATACACAAGCTGTTACCAAATACTGAAGTATTGGCCAGCTGGACTCAGCAAAGCTAGCAGCTGTTGTTCCTATAGAGTGAGCCTGTTTTCCTGGTGTGATCCGAATCATACCATTCTAATCCCACAAAGGCAGTGAGCCTGATCTTCTTAGGATCAATCTGGAGTCGCTCCATTTAAGCCATATGAAACTTGGAAGTGGTTAAAGTGTTTCATAAAAATGAAGAGAGCATCTCCAGAACTACTAGGTTTAATTTAGCTCTGAGAACATCACAATTGTGTTGCATAGAGAAACATTTATCAATCAGATGCTCTGTTTAGCATGATGCTGTTCTGGGGGGTTTTGCATAAACTGTCAGATTACTCCTTTTGCATGGCTGCCTCCCCAATTGGGTCCTGTGCTGGTCTGATGACAGAAACGTCCTGCATTACCACCTTGACCAGCTGCATGCCTCAGGCTGCCACATAGCCAGATTGTTTGTTTGTTTTTATTCCTGCACAGACTAACAAAAAAAACCCCTGATGCAAGTTTCTAGATCAGTGATCCTTAGCCAGGGTGCCATGGCCTTTGAAGGGTGCTACAGGAGAGAGGAGACGAAGGCAGTTTCCAATGAGGAGATGAGCACAGACTCTTCCCTTCCAGCAGTGACTCGTCCCCCCCACTCACTGCAGCAGAGGCTCTTCCCTGCTGGCTGCTAATCCTTGTTTCTGGCCCCTCTTCAAGCAGGTAAATGCTATAATAAATAATCCATTCCACTTAATCCACAAAAGTTTGAGGATGCCTCGAGTCTCAAAAGGCTGAGAACCACTGCTCTAGATACTCGCAGGATTCCAGGTCGTTATGCCCAGATATGCCTATGCAGGAGAAGTGTGGTTTTGTGTTAGTTTACTGAAGCAGGTTTCTTTAGCAACTGTTCTAGAAGACATTAGGGGGACCCACATTCGCATCTTCCCCAATTAAGTGGACACTCTTAAAAACATTGGCCTAAAATTGTATTGGACTAGATTGGATTAATAAACCATGTTTTAAGGAAAAGCAAATCAATATAAAACAGTGCTTGGATACAACTGGAATCGACTCCACCTGGGACATTAGTAGAGTTTGAATCCAAGACCCTTCCTCCTAAAATCTTTTACTACTTGAAATAGAAGAGTAAGTTCCTTTACTAATATCTGTTTTGGACTTGTATCTTCTTATGGATACCAGCCACAAAAGGGACCATGCTCTCTTAGTGCCGGTTACAAAACATTCTCTTTCAATCTTGGGAACTCCAGTAATATGGTAGGGGGGAAATGAGGCCATAAAGCAAGTCAGACAAGGACCAGTTTCCAAATACCTTGCAAAGCTTGGATTCTTGGCTTTATGCAACATACAGGGAACAAAAAACTAAGCGATCAGAAAGAGGCCATCATTTCTTAAGGTAAACTCAAGTTTGTAAACTCAGAATGTAACCTCTTAATCTGAGGTTATATCTTAAAATACCTGGGAAAGCAATCCAAGAGATTTTAATAGGATATAATATTATGTCATGTTGGGCTAAAAAAAAATCTGCCAGAATAGCTTTAGTCAGAGTTGGAAACCCTACCTAGATTTGGACACCTAAATATAAGATTGTCATTTATCAGGGGCATTAGATATAGGTCATTCCGACTCTGAATCTGACTCAGAGTGCCACTAAACAAAACTGGTCTGCTTCTTTGAATCACCATGATCCTGGTTTCATTTGCACTGGAAAAAAGTCTGGGTTGGGCACCATCCTGGATTTGAGAAACCCAGGACCAAGTCTTTGCCCTACTACAGACTTTGTATGACCTTGGATAAGTCATTTGGCTCAGATCCTTAAAGTACTTTGGTGCCTAATTCCCAGTGAATGCAACAGGAGTTAGGTACCTCTGCATCTTTTGAGGACCTATACCTCAGCTCTCCCTCTCTTCAAACGGAGATAATAGTATTTCTTTACCTCACAGAAATGTTATAAAAGAAAAATACATTAAAGACTGTGAGGTACTCAGACACTGTAGTTAGGCGAGCCATTCACTTACCTAAGTTCACAACAATCAGCATTAATTACCAGCCTTGTGTCATAACCCAATGATTTTTAGTGCCTCGGCACATTGGAATTTTCCTGCCACATGGAGCTTTCTTTGCACGGTGGGTTCTCTCTCTGCAGCTGAGAAATCCTGGTGCAAAAGAGTTCCCGCCACACACATGCAAATTTGTGTCCCACTATTGGTCAATTCTAAATTATTCCTACCTGGCGGCTAGCGATTGGTTTGCTAGCCGTATAAAAGGTTAGAGCAGTTTCTGCCCAAGTTGGAGGAGGACCCCTCAACCATCTCGTGGGGACATCTAAGAGCACTGTGGAGCCTAGCAAACTCCGCGTGCGTCTTGGAGGAGGACTTAGGGACCTGATCAGACTCTAACCACTCCCCGTCATCGTGGAAATATTGACGTGCCCCTGCGTGAAGCGCTCGTGGAGTCGTACATCGACGACTCATCTCAGTTCGGTTCGAAGAGAGATCTCACCCCTGTGTGTTTGTGCGCAACTGCAATTCAAGCAAGTTTTCTTCCTGCACTGTGACCATCGGCAGTGTAAGTAAAGCTTTCTTTATACAACCAATACGCTTCCGTGCCTAACTCTATTCCATCGTGGAGAAACCCCACCTGACGGTCCGGGGTACTGGCCATAGCCTCAGACCGCCCTCGGCTCCCGACACCTTGTAGGCACTTGCAGCAGGAAGGACAAAGGCTGAAGGGGCACCAAGACATAGTTGTCCTAATAGCCCTGGCCACTCCTGAGCAGGACTGAGGAACATTGGCCTAGCAGCGAGAGCACAAGGTTCAGACCTACTAGTGCTGAACTGGTTCTACAGAGAACTTCAATCATAGGATCCATCACTCTGGTACCTGCTCTGTCAAGTACAAACCAGCCTCCCAACTAAGTGCTTTGTTTTACAGCATGAGATGAGCCTCAGGCTCTTTCTCCTTGGATAGCTATTCTGTTCTAACAATGCTTCCTCTCTATGCTCTGGTTCCTACCTCCCTGCACCACATCACTGCCCAAGTCATAGGCCTTTCTGCCCCTTGACAACCTCTAGCAATTAAGACACAGGCCACTACCTGCTGCCTTTATGACTACATGCTGGCCATCTCCATACTCCCTCTACCTCAAGGATCTTAAGGGGCTGCTCCCGAGGTAGGGGCAGGAGCTTTTCATGAAGTACCTTCAAGAAAATATCCTCCTAGTATCACCAAGGAGGCAGAATTTAATGGTCTCTCCTCCCTTTCCCACTCTTCCCTCCCTCCTCCCTTCCCTTCATTGCCCTTTAGGAAAAAAGGGTAGGAATTTATTTTTAAGAAAAGGAGAAGGACTTAATCTGGTGGGACACAGGTCCACAAGTCTGACAGTAGCAGGGGGCAACGAGAGAGTACCTGGGAAAACTTGAATAGTTCCATTCTCTCCACTGATAAGTATCTAAAGAAGGTACTGTCTCTACAGTAGGGATCTCTACCTTCCTTTGCCTGATGCCATGTTGCCACCCCAGCATTCAAAAATCCTAAATCTCATCCCTCCTTCCAAAACCATAAATTTGGAAGAAAAAAATTATATTATCCTTCTCACTTTAGAGCCTTTAAAAGATCATATTTTCAAGATTTTTCTTGAAACTGTGAGGGTTAGAAAGCAACCTTAAAAAAAAAAAAAAAGAGAGCTGAGATTCTCACAGAAATCACACAACTCCAAGAAAACAAACAAACAAACAAAAAAAAAACAACCCTCAAAACTTATTATAAACCTGAGAGCTGGCAACAGCCTTAGGTTGATCTAATTTGGGATGTGACTATAACAGCAGGTAAAAGAGCAATTAGGAGGGCAAGACTCAGAGAGTGAGATGAGATAATTTCTTCAAAAAATAGGAAAATAAAGTTTCCAACCCCTCCCCACACACCCCAGATCTGTGCACAGGGCAGGTGCAGGCACAGACTACCAGCTCAGGATCCTGCCCTGTTGCCCTCCCCTGGGGCCTCTGCAGCCCAGTGGGTGCAACCCAGCACTGCAGGAAACAGCGGGGCTGCACAGGGAAGCTGCTTGTGGCTGCGAGTTCTGCACTGCCCTGGCAAAGTGTCTCCTGCCTGTGGCAGCAGCAGAGGTGGTGGCGTGAGGTTGTGCCCCTCACTGCTGTCACACACACAGGGGATGCCTCATCAGGGCTTGCAGTAGCAAGGAGATTCCTGCATGGTCCTGCTGTTGCCTGCAGCACCAGGTCATACCCACTGAGCTGCAGAGGCCCCGAGGGAGGGCAGAAGGGCAGGATCCCAAGCCTACAGCAGGCAACCTGCACCCATGCCCACAGATACCCCATGCATAGATCTGGGGGGGCGCAGGTCCGTCCTGCTCCCTGGGACTGCATGCAGCAGTAAGGAGCTGGCTGCACCCCCCTGTCCCATGGATGAGCCACTCATGGCCCCTTCTCACTCCCCAAGTACTGCTCAGCTGGGCAGCAGCCCCAGCCCTGCCCAACTCCCTCGCTCTCTATGGGGGCCTCAATCCCTTACCCTCCCCCACTTACCTGAGGGAGCTGCCCTCCAGGCTGCCTGGGCCATGTGTATATACATGCACATGGCACCCCTGCCTGACTGCCCTCTTTCTGCTCCCTCCCAGCCCCCTGCAGGCTAGAACTCTGCCAGCCTGCAGGGAGCTCATCACAAAACTGCAAAATCTATGGTTTCTCCATTAAAATAAAAAAAATCTGCATTTTCCTCCAGTAAAAGGGAAAATCTGTGGTTTTTCCTCCATTTTTCTGTAGGAAACAATACCCGTATCCCTGGTAATAACTAAATCTATGAGCCTTTCAGTGAAGACTGGTCAGACAGTCCTGAACAAAACTGTAACAAGGGGTCGTCCTGGGGCTGGTCGAGTCATTGGCCCACCCACTTGTCTCAGGGCTGATCGTCCACCTACCTCTCCTGCCACACCTTTGATGAAACCAATGTAAAGTTGTTAACAAAGCGGGAGGCTGCCTACTACTAGCCCTGATGCCAAGGGCTTATACACAGCTCCGAGCCTCCCCTTGCTTTACAGCTGGCATCCATGGCCTAATACCCAGCCTATAGCTTGTTTGGCCTAACACCTAGCCTATAGCATACCCCACACTGGGGTCTCCCTCCAGGTGTCCCCACACTGGGACCTGCACTCCTATACCTTCCCCTCACACCCCACACTGGGCCTCAAACTACTTGGCTGAAACTGGACCTCAATCCCCTTGGCCCTGGAGTCTCACACTCAGCTCCTTCTTCAGGCTCAGAATCCCACCCCCCTGGAGCCTCACACCCAGCTCTCTCTATGAACCTCAGGTCTCACAGTGGACCTGGGCTCCTTCTCAGGTCACTTCACATGACTTGGACCCCACCTCATGCTGCACACAGCAAACCTGGGCCCTTGCTTTGTCTTCAAGGTATGCTCCTCTAGCCTTTCCCCTCCACAGGGTAACCCATAAGGGAGTGGGGACTGAGGCTTTGTGGCACCCCACACTCACCCTTCACTTGGGAGGCACAGGTATGGAGTATCCTGGAAGCTGCCCTGCCAGAAGCAGCTCCACACCATTCAGCCCCAGAAGGGTGTAGTTTTAAGTCATGCCTCAGGATCATGCACCTCCACCATCCCCATAGCTCCTGCCTTGTACCTCCAAGATGTTACATAAGCAGCAGCTCCAGCCAGGTGATGTTCTCTCTCCAGCTGCTTGCAGCAAACTACTGGCTCCATTGCTCAGAGCTTGTTCTTATAACAAACAGCTGAGCCCTGTTCACAATCAGGCATTTGTGCCTGATTGGGAGCGCAGCCACCTGCAGGTGCTCTGCTGCTTGCCCATGCCCCTTTGAGTAACAGAGCACAACTTGTGCTCTGTTACAAAGACTTGTGAAGTCTAACTTCTTTAAAGTGTATCATATTATCATAGTAAAAGAAAAAAACCACTAAAATCAATACTTACCACTACCATACAGGAAAAGTATAACATCAAAATGTAATAAAATACAGCTAAAATTAATAAGTAGGCAAAAAAAGATTCACAGGAAGCATTGTATAGGATTTATCTTAAGTACAGTACATTTTTTTCTAAAGACTGGATCTAAACTACAAATCAGGAAATTCATGGCAGATATATAGTGGGATCACTTAATGCTTTTCTGCTCCTTTCCATAAAGAAAAAATAAATAAACAAAAATCATGAGAGATTCTGACTTTTGAAACCTTATTACATACAGGCATGGAAAAAAAAAATATCTAAGCCCAAAAGAAGGGAGTTAGATGTCATTTTTTCAAGCTCCCAACTAGTAAGTTATAGCTTATGCATGTCTGTCCTCCAGCGGGCAAACCAAGGCTATTTTGATCCGCCAGGTCCTACTAAAATCTAAGCAAGGTGCACAAGCAGACCTGCAGGCAGATGCAGGAAGTTCCATGAGGATAACTAGGATCTCCCAGTTAATATAAAATAAGGGGAAAATCATGTGAGAAGGAGAGAGATCCCCATAAATGTATTTGTTTTGTTGTAATGTGGCTGGAAACAAACATCAAGAGAGAGAGGGCATATTTATAGACCAGCAGAAAGCAGTCACAAGAAACCTGGTTCCCTGAATGAGAAAATGGTCTCCCCACTTAATTACAGCTAGGGGAGGGCAGACTGTGAAATGGCATAGCTTGTTATTTAACATTAGAATATGTTTGAAAGCAATGATAAAACTTTGGGGGCAGCAGATTTTTCAAAAGTACTCCACACCTACAACCGGGACACTGCTGAGAGCGGAGCACATTCTAGCCCTAAATGTATTGATATTACTTCAGGCAAAGCTAAATTAAAGAGAGGAGAGGAGAGAACTCTAGGGAAGGGAGCATTTGTTTGATCTTAGAGAAAAATCCATTTACTCAGGCCCTGTCCTGGAAAGAGTCTTTGACTTGTTGACAAGTCAAATATTGCCAAATAAATAATATTTGTTAAAAGTTTGTCTGATCGTTCCCCCCCGCAAAGTACTCTGTAGCTCCAAAGTTCCTTGCCAGTGAGCAAGGCTGAAGTCAGTCTCAGGTGGTCACAAGGGCAATGGATTATGATGAAGAGAATGCAGCAACCTTTACCCCATTATGCGATTGCTGTCAAACGTTTACCTGTTTGTGAAAATGGGAAATTATCATCATTTAAAAGAAAAGACTTACCACCAGTATAAATCTCACAGGAAACTGCTTCTTTACAAGCAAAAAAATATCTAATCCAGCCCGTATGCATCACCAGCCTGAGCAGCAGTGACAGTGCTAAAGTGTGTGTGCGTAGATGAGAGAGAGAGAGAAAACAGATTTTTTGCTAGGATATCAAATATATTATTACCAGGACAGCAGCACTGAAGTTAATTTGCTCCTGGGATATGCAATAACCATTCCATATTTTACAATATCTTGCGAAGTGGAGAAAATTCTCTTTAACAATAAATGTTTGGAGCACAGCTGTCGCTGGTAAGTTACTAAGGAGATCAGCCTGTTCTTCTTTTGCATATACTAATGATCACTCACAAAAATGAATGGCTGTGTCAGAGAGTAGGGCTGTGTGAAACAGCATCATTCCACTTCGATGTCTGTTTCGATGTTTAGACAGAACACTGTTTTGTTTTGAGTTTCATTTCATTGAAACTCTTTGGCCGTTTCAATGCTGTTTTGATGTTTTGCCCATAGCCAGCAGCACCAGCCTCCTGTGATCAGGGGGAGGCAGATCAGGGGACCCGCACCCCTGGAAGCAGTCCAGCACAGCCCCCGCAGCCCTCCTTGGGATCGGGGCAGTGGCGGGTCCATGCACAAGCTGATTTGCCCCGGACCCCACACCAGAGCCGATCCAAGGAGGCAGGGAAAGCCAGGGCTGCGCTCCCCATGGGGTTAAGCCACATGGAGCTGCGGAGTTGCTCAGAGTGTAGCCCTGGCTCTCCCCTGGCTGCTTTGAAATTTGAAATGTTTTGACTGACCCCGTTTTGTTTCAAGGCTGTTTCGAAGCCCTTTGTGTTTCGCTTTGGTTTCACTGTTTTGAGCTCAAAATGAGTCAAAACAGCATCAAAATGAAACAGCCGGTGAAGCTTCACACAGCCCTATCAGATAGTGCTTTAGAGGTGGTAAATATTTATTGGTAGAGGAAAGCTGGTTTTGTGGTGATGGCACTGGAATGCGTTACAGCTTACTTTCTATTTCCATCTCTGCAACGTCTCCTGTTGTGTCTTTGATGACACTGTTACCTTTTCTGTGCATTAGCTTCTCATCTCCATAATATAAGAATACTTCAGTGCTTTACAGGGTCTTCAAGATTCACAGCTGACTGTAAAGCACTTTTTGATCTCTGGAAACAATGTGAAGCAGCTTATGAGCAGTGTGAGTGTGGAGTTCAGGCACACTAGGGGTAAAAATTCCTGTCAAAGCAATGCCTTCATTATGAACATAGTTGATGTGTTAATTGATCATAGCATTAATTATTTCTAAGAACAGAAAGTTGTTTTGTCTTCATTTACCTTAATCCTTCATATACCTAAAACTAAGTAAGACACCTCTGTTACAATGAAGGTAAAGTATTATAGACATAGCATAGGGTCAGAGATTAGGACATGAGAATAACAGCCAAGAGAGAGAGCTTCTGTTTCCAATTCTGCCCCTGAATTACTATGTGACCTTGGACAAAAAATTCCATGCCTCAGTTTCCCCCCCCAGCCACTACCACTTTGGTATTTACATTTTACAAACACTTAGAGATCTCTGGATGAAAAGTTTCATGTTATTATTATTCAGAAACCCATTGTAAGTAGGTATTAAGCCCCTAATCACAGTTAGTTCCAATAAAGCACTGCTGTTGTCAGACAATGGTTCAAAGGCTGACAAAAGTCTTGGAGATGAGGGTCAGAGCCTTAGTGGGAATGAGGGTAGTTCTTGAGATGTTATGTCTGTTCTTGAAGGAAAGCACTCAGGCTGATTTTATTAGCCCATAAATATTTGGCAAATGTGGCAATGAAAACACTGTTCTCTTATTTCACTGCAACCCCAGCCCAATCCGTTTGATAATTAAAGTCACGAAGAAAATCATACAGCAGCATACAGTGATAAGAACTGGTTACATCTGTTCTCCATGATGCACAATAGCTGCCAAATCACAGGAAAGATTCAGTTTAAAATCTGGACTAAAATACATATGTCATATGGGTCTCAAAGCGTACCAGCAAATCCATATTCTCCATTCATCCCCACTACCTAAACACCTTATGCAGTGTGAGTGACTGGGGAAGGCAACCCCTGCCCCGAGTTTCTTGGTTTTCCATCTACATCCACACTTATTTTCCTACATCTATCTGAGAATCTTTTTTCAGGATTTGGGGAAGGGTACTGTGTTTGTTTAATAGTATATGGTTGCATGTTTTTGTCCTGTTATTCAGATGCCTTGGGCTTGGCTTACAATGACTGGTGCTTAGATGTCTGACAGTAGGCACCCTATAAATGGATTAAATAAATTAATACAAATCTGCCTGTAAATTCCATTTTTATTCAATTAAAGGATCATTTTCTCTGTCAGTCAGTGGTACCAATCCAAACTGTTTAGTTTTGGCTGACTCTTTCTCCCCAAGTATGTTTCCTCAGGCCTCTTTTGACCATTTAAAACATGTATGGGTGGCTGAATAACACATTGACCTGAGCCCAGACAGCTTAATCAATTTTCCCTGTGAGATGGGCCATTAAGAATCCTGGGCCATTACTGATCCTGCAGTATTTCAGAAGCTCACGTTATCATGATTTAATGGGGTATTTTTGCTCATCCAAAGGACTGCATGGCCAGGCATAAAATACACTTTATCAGCTTTCCAGTTACACAAGTTTATTCCTTCAACAGCTCTATTCCTAAAGCAAGGCTGAGAAAGCATTTAAAGAGAGCATTGCCATCTATGAATCTGCTTGCAAAGTCCATATAATCTATCCAGGTTATTATATCTCCCTCTTCACCATGGTATTTTAACTCCTTTTAATAGTGCGGTAGGTGATGAGACTAAGATTTCTCATGCGTGGCTTATTTTCTCATCCTTTTTCCAGGGAAAAAATTGTGCACATAGGACAGTATTCTGTTTCAGTGGGTATATTATTCTGGCTATTCTGTGTGTGTCTACACAAGACAGTTTACTGCGTGGTAGACTAATCTACTGTGCAGTAAAATATCACTATGTAACCATGTGCAGGAACTACTGCGCAGTAGATTAGTCTACTGCATGGTTTTCTACTACCTGTAAATACAGGTAACAGATTTACCATGCAGTAGCTACACTGCAGTAGTACAGTTACATAGCTGCCTGGGGGTAAATTGCTCCAGGCCTGACCCCAGTGCCCTCTGCCAGCCCAGGGCTGGCACCTGGGGAAGCCTAAGAGTTCCCCCTGGCTGCCATATGGTAGGAGAACAAGGCAGCAGTATCCTTTCCTTGAACTGCTCCTGCCAGAAGCAAATTTGCTCCCAATGGGCACACAACTAGATGTGCTCTCTGAGAAAGCTTACTATACAGCATCTTACTGCACAATAAGCTTTCTGTGCATTAATTGAACATGTAGATGCATCCTATATGTATTCTGAGTGGACAAGGAAAAGTCAGAGCAGTGTGCTTCACACCTGGACTGGAAAGTGACAAAGATGACAACTGTGCTTAGTTCCTGTGGCAGCTTGTTCCACAGGCTCAAACCATTTCCTAAAATGATCTTTACCTTTATGAAGGGAACTTTCAATTATATTCATCTCCTCCTGGTTCTTTAGGCAAATCTTTTAGAAACCCGAGGGCCAGACCATGAACTTAATTAAATTTTTCATGGGAAGCCCGTGTAAAGAGGAAATAGGTCTTACGCGTTTGTGGTAGCTCTTCTGGCTGAGGAGACGTACTACTGCATTCTCTGCTAGTTAGAGTTTAGCAAAAGCTGATGGCTCATCATGACTAGGTAGACAGCATTTCTGTAGACCAGATGGTAGATGGCCTATCAGGAAACACAGCATCCTTTAGCCTATTTGAGACAGTTGAAAAAGTATTACTCACTGACACCTCTACACAGGAGTTATAAGTGAGAAGTTGAGAAGTGCTATTGAATAACACTGTACAACAATACCGCTGGATAGCACCCCTCTTTCCAGTCCACTGTTCCCAAAACGAGGTTTAGAAACTCTTTGGGGAAAAAAAAAACCCAACAACAATAACTGATGATAAAATGTTAACAGATTGGTTCATGTATTACGATGACCTAAGAAATCTTTGCTCTTATCTGAAAACTTGATACACAGTTTCAACATGATTGCCTAAAGAAAGGACTGTCTTGTTCTTAAGGCAAAAGATGGAGGTGCAGAAAACAGAAGTGATTTCCCAAGCCTATTAGATTTCTTATATGAGTTTAGGAAAAGCATTTAATTTTTCTGTGGCTCTGTTTTCTCCCAAAGCATATAAATACTTCCCTACCTCACAAGGGAAAATCAGGATTAATACATAATTGAGGATTAATTCATTAGTGTGTTTATGAAGATAAGTATAATCCTCTACTGAAAGGCAAAATAGAAATGTAAAGTATTATTGTACATAAATAAAATGTGTACTAAATAAACTGTGATGACAAAGCCTTGTATTTTTCCCATTAAATGGACACAATTAAACATTTTGTTTTGTTACTTCCTATTTTAGTAAGCCTCTCTCAAAAAATATGAAATTACAGCTTCTTTGCCTACAGACTGCATTTCTTTTTGCATAGTAAACAACATTTTCTCTCCTTTTAACATTACTAGAGCACCATTAGGGCTTTTCAGTTTTCTCTCCCATCTGTTCTCTACCATTAGCAAAATGGTCAGCAACATGGATGGGGCAGAAGAGATCTAGAGATTACATCCTGTATAGTGGAAGGATATTGGAAGAGTTTTGAGTCACCGAATGAGCAAGGGGGAGAGAGTGCCAGTGGTTTGATCATCACCAGTCTAGGCTCTTGTTCTTGGTCCATAGACCTGGTCTATTTGCACAAACTGGAACAGCTTCATAGGTGAGAGATCCACCCCTAAGTCTCTGCAAGTCCAGTGGTTAGGGCAGTCTCATGTGGTTGGGAGAGCTAACTTAAGACCCTACTCCAAATCTGGTAAACAGAATATTTAAATCCAAGTATCCAACTTCCTAGCAGAGCATCCTAATCACTGGGCTACAAGAGAAAAACCACTTTTCTCCTCTTTCTCTTTGGTTTTGTGAATACTGCCTAAGTTCCTCTGTGAATCTAGCTCCATGTCTCCACATTTTCTCCTCTATCATTAGATACACAAACATATTTATTTTTCTTCAAACTGGGGACTTGCCAGTTCAAGCCAATTCAAAGTGATTTTATTTTTCATTTGAGCATGGAATCAATTTCACTCCCCACCACTTTAATCCTCCTGTCTATCGCAAGTGTCCATTTATAGCTGGCAAATAGTCCAACCATTCCCCAACCCCATCAATTTTAGCGACAAAGGAATGGTTTATATCACACTAAGAACAAAACAGACTCAGCTGTTTGCACATTGTTATAGAGCAGAGGTGCTCAGCCTCTGGCCCATGAGGTTTGCCCATGGAGCCTTGGTATCTGGCCAATGGGGCTCCCCACAAGTTGCAAAATTTGGCAGCAGGAGAGCAGTGGTCATACTGCCACTACTCCCTGCTGCCAAAATCCCAAGCCCTGTGGGCTTTGTTGGAGCCAGACCACAGCCCTCCCAGGGTGAAAGTGCAGGGTGGAGGTGGGGAGAGAAAGCTTAATGTGGCATAGCTGCCACAAAGGTTGTTCTCTGCTGGTTTAAAGAGTTTTCCAACAAGTCAGCATGTTACTTTACTTCAGTGGGGAAGTGCATTCTGAATGTCAGATTATGCATGTGATGCTCTATATGGTTTTATCATCCAGCTCATATATAACACATTACCTAACATGCCTACCTTGTGCACTAGGGAATATATTCACAGAACTCTAAAATCCCTGAAGTGTCAGCCGTTGGGCCACGAGTGCTAGGCAGGTAAAAATCCAGGGATAAAAAGCTATAAAAGAATTGGTTTCAAATAAGTAGAAAAAGAACTCTGGAATGATTAACCACTGAGAGTACACTCCAATGTTTTTCCCACCCTTTGTACAAACTTTTCCACTTGGAAACTTGCACATTTAGGAGTGTTATTTGGCCAATGCATATGCATACCAGACATGATTTCTTGAGCACCTGTAGCCATCAAAGGAAGGGAAAAAAAAGTCAAATTTATACAGTAAATACTCAGAGCATGTAAACAAGACTATATCACCCACACCTGTCCTGGAGCACTCCCCTCAGGGCATTCAATTTAAAATTTCCACCCCAATGTTAAGACCTTCTTGTTCTAGACCACACAACTGAATTTCTCTCTGCTGTCTCATCTCACAACTGGTAGAAAATTCTCTCTCCTCAGCAACTCCTGCCAATTATGTCTTCCAGAGAAGCATATTAGACTTGTCAATTTTCGTTTTCATGTAAAGAATTGAATCTTCAGATCTCTTCCCTACCTATACTTCTTAAAATATAAAAGAAGACTCAAGTGGATGATTGAGTTATTCTACCCTGCAATGAATTTAGGGAGTTATAGAAGATGCTAGATAAAAACAGTTTAATATTTCAAGGAGAACAAAGCTTTTGAGACTTGCTACATTTCCTTAGGTATTGTAAAAAAAGTAAAGTGTTATACTTTGCTAGTAAAAATACAAAATGAAGCAATATATTGTCAAGGGGGAACACTGCTAGCAATTAGGGACAAATTTTTTCATATATACTCAGAAAACTGGACTACCTTTTTCAAGCTCCTGTGCCCTCTGAAAGTGACTAGAAAATTGATCTTCCCAGAAGCAGGCGTTTTGTATCTATCTCCACTTGATTTATTCAGCAGCAAAAAGACTTTCAAAATGTAATGAATAAGAATGAATGGTAATAACACCGTTGTTACAGAGGGATGCCCAGGGTACAGCATTGAAACCCTTTTCAATTTATTTATTTTTTATTAACAAAGTAAAAACTCCAGGGATTTGAAAATGTGTTTGTGACAGCCAGAACCAGAGGGATTAATAAGCAATAAATGTGTGCTTCTTGGAGGCATTTGGTATTTTGCCTAAGCAGGTAATATTAGTTAATATAAAGCTTGTAAGTTTGTAAGCCACAAATGTAACTAGTCTGTCGTAAGTTTAACCAAAATGATAAATTAACTGTTCATGGAACTGACTAGGCCCCATAGGCGAAGCTGTAGCTGTAAGATTAGGAGACCCAATGGTTTTTTGCTCAGGGTTCAGCCTTGATGATAAAACTGGATCTAACTGCCTGGCATACCCAACACATTCCAGGAAAGCACGTCCCAAAAAAGCATATTCAAATTAAACCTAAAAGGGGTTGGGGCGTAGACGGGGCAATGTCAATTTCAAACCTAAAGTTGCTGCATTGTAATTTGCTTATTGGATAAACCCGAGTCTGGGTAGTAACCTTTTATGATAATTTTTAACACCTTTCAATCCCATAGGGTAACAGCTGTAGGGCAACATTGTGAGTGGCTCTGAGGCCAACACATTAGCATAAGACTAGGTATAAAAAGCACATGCGTCAGGTAACCAGCAGGAAGGAGGGAACAGAATGGTCATTTCTGTTCCATGCCTGGACCCCAGACTCCTGGTGTGAGTGAGGATCGGATCCTGATCAAGGGATCTTCCCCAGTAACTCTCTGACAGTGTCGATCGGGGACGCCTGACTTCGCTGGAATCACTTGACATGTACCTGGTACTGAGGGACTATCGATAAGTTGCCAACCCATGTCTGTCTATCTGTTGTTTTGTACAGCCCAGTGGCTAATACCCTCGCAGTGCCCAGTTGGCCTGTGACAGAATTGATTTATCTGTTATTGTTATTTACTATTAGCTCTTTAATACTGCATTATCTGCTTATCGCATTTATCTTTGTTAACTATTGTGTGTGTGTAAGCTATAACAAATTTGCCTTTATTCCACTCCCAACTTTGCCTCCTTGATCCAAAACTGAACCAAACAGCCCAGTTGGCCTGTGATAAAATTGATACACTCACAGTGCCCAGCTGGCCTGTGACATGTGTTCTTTATGATTTCTATATTTCTATCTATGTTGTGTCTGTGTGATGTTCATGACAAGACAAATTCTCACCACACTGGGCACTGGTCCCGGATTTGTCCCCGGAGTTTGAATTTGTATCTGCAATCAGGAAAAAATGGTAACATGCAACAAATAGGCTTAAGATTAAAAGCAATTACTCCTGGAAAAAAGTTTGAGCAAAACTAGAATTGTCATCCTGCAAGAGATTCCAAGATTGTAAGATTTTGTTTTGTCCTGAGTCAGGATGAAAGTAGGAATCTTGAAAGTTTTTGGCAAGGTGAAACTTTCTAATATTTTTTTTACCTTTTCAAAACATTGATTGTTCCTAGAAAATGGATATGCACCCACGAAACATTTGAATGTAATCAAGTCAGCATTTTCCAATAGGAAAAAACATTCTAATGGAAAGTTTTTTGACCACCTTCATTCATAAGCAAGATATACACGTGCCAGTTGCAGAGAGCTAGGTATCCTCGTTAGTCTGAAGTCAAGTAGAAGGCAAGGCAGAGTTGAACCTTATAGACATCCTTAGCCTTTGTATTTGCATCACTTTCTACTTGAACGATTGCTCCCTGCAAGTCCATTCACAGCTTGCCTTGTCAGATGCTATTGCTTATGAAAGTTTATGCATCTGAGTTAGTCTATACGGTGCAGCCCCGTCAAGTGCCAGCTGGTCAGAGATAAGGAGCTTGCTCACAGCTTATTGAAGAACAGCATCTTACCAACAGAACTAGTGGTGCTCGTTGTTCAGTTACACTTCTGCGTTTTCCTTTATCTTGCCAGGCCGCCCAACATGCTGGCAGAAAAGGAATGCCACTGACATTGCTGTCCGCTGTGTTTGAAAGCTGCAGTGTTATTTCAGCCAGATGGTGGACTTAGTCACCCTACCACAGTTTTTTGGAACACTCGACTCTGTCCTCCCACAGCTTCAAGTCATCTCAGAACTACCTCATGCCTTTGAAAATGGATCCATGGAGTTGTATGTGCTTTGCTCTGTAGGGCCCTTCCAAGTGAAAAGTAACATTTTCTGAAGTGCCCAAGTGACTTAAGAGCCAAACTCCCATAGCCTTTCACTGAAGCCCTTATGAAAATTTTACAGAGACCTACAGGTCAAGGTTCCATCTGCTTTGGATAGAACTTGCCAGGACCAACATTAAAGATGTTCGTCCTGACATGGAAGCCATGATGGCACTAGACCAGTGTTACTAGATCTGCCTGTCACTTTGGGGTGTGCTCATTTATTAGGGGTACATTTCTGGGGCCTCTAGAATTCTATCAATGTACTGCTTGTGTTACTTGTGTTTCTATATGGAGCTGTATTTCTCCTTTCTGCAAATCCTCACCCCCACTGGAGCTATCTTACAGGACTCAGGTTCATTGAGGCTGGGTTCCTCCAACTGCTGAATTGGTCAAACACACACACAGATTAATAGGGCATGCCCGAGTCAGGCCAAATTAGTCAGCCTGTCAGTGCAGACACACTCGTGTGTCTTGAACTCAGTTCATCCCTCATTTCAGCAGGGCAATAATAAAATGCAGTTAGACACCCATACACACACGCTAACAGGGTATGACTGAGCAGGCGGTGTCTGATCACCACTTTCAGCTGATGCCCTCATGTGCCGCAAAAAACTCAGCACATCCCAATCTCTTGTCACAATGGTCCTAGTAGTAACTCCCTTGATGAGCAGACCCCACTGCAGTATTGGGCAGTACAGGGATCTTTGCCTTAGGTAAAAGAAGTGTTGCTGCAGAGCAAATGGGGAGGTCAAGGGGAAGGAAGAGTACAACACCACATGGTCACTGCAAACAGGAGTGAGAAGAGAGAAGAGAAGGAAAGAGAGAGAGAAAAAGAGAGAGAGAGAGAGAGAGAGAGAGTATAGCAGCCCGCTTGACCATAAGTTATTTATTGCCAGGTATAGCCCAACTGCCTCTTTACAGCTGTAAAAAAGCTTCAACAAATTGGTCCCCAGTGTTAAAATTAGTCAGAAAACATGGACAATCAAAAACTTCAGTCCCACAGACAATGATTATGAGCAATATTCTGCATCTTTAAACATAATGCATTTAGAAAAACATCTTTAAGAAATGTGCAAATATTTGTCTACAATTTTGTGCTATTCCAAGAGCCCCAATTTCCTTTACACCAGACCTTGTTTGTGTTACTTTTCACATATGTTCAGGACATTTTAGAAGTTCAAGGTTTCTACAGTATTTGAACAGGAAGGAATTTCTTAACATATCAATTGATTGGCTGGAAAAGGAAATTCTTCACAGATGTTCATCTCATCCCAATGTGTTCAAACACAAGAGGCAATTCAGGCTTGAAAGCCTCATTTACCAGGCCCTTGTAAACTCAAGACACATGCACACAGTCCTCACTGGCATTGTTTCTTTTCAGTGACAAACTACAAAGGGGCTCATAAGGCACAAACAGAACTGCTGCTCCATTGCAACTCATGCAGAGTGCTGTGGGTTACAATGGGATCCCCTTGACTCAACAGAAATTCTCTGTTGGGTCCTGGGGTTTGGGGAATCCAGCTGCTGTTTAGAGTGGCTGGGAGCCTGCAGCCAGAGCCTGCAGCCACTTTCCCCTAGCAACACCCCTCCCTCCTCCCAGCCCCAGATGTTTTCAGAATGGGAGGGGGGAAAAGGGAGCAGAGAGCTTGTTCTGGGGGGGGCCCCACAGCCAGCACAGGAGGGTGGAGGCTGTTGGAGGACCCCTTCCCCCTTCCCTCCCCTCACTGCAGACTGAACTCCCCCTGCTCCTTTTTTCCCCTCCCATTTTGAAAACTTTGCAGGGGCTGAGTGGCAGTATAGACACAAGTTACTGAAGCGGCTCCATTTTGGAGCATCTTCATTTGAACCCTCGTGCAATGGGGAAGGGGAGGGAAGCAGGGGCAGGGGCACTCAGTGACTTTCCTGCTGTACTTGTGGATTTGGTGCAGCTGATGAGGAGTGTCTGAGAAAAGTCACTCCTATTGGGGTTACAGAGCTGGTTATATACATAGCTTTACTCTGCCTGTTTGATTTTCCAGAGGTGAATAACTTGGACTGTTGCCGATTAAACTCTTCCCATGCATAAAGACAACAGGAATGGCTTGGTGCTGGATTGGTTCCTTTTCAAGAGCTATCATTTTTCACTTAGGAAGATCATTTTGCTCATAGGAGTTAGAGGGTTACACGCTCCACAGATTCTGTAGGCCAAGGGCATTGTATACACCAGAGGCTTCTTGCTTCCTTCCATTCCTGCTCCTAATAAACTCCGTGCGCCACCCTTCACTCATCATTATTTCAAGGACTCCCTGCAAGCCTTCTGTCCAATATACCTGTGGTTCTGCATGCCCCTTCAAACCTGCTTTCCTCTCCCCCTTAGTAAGGGCCACCAGTCCCTGTGTGCTAAGCCAGGTGGGCCTTAGGGACTTTCCAAGCCTTACTCATTCCCTCCCTTCCTTCCTTTAACCTCCATCCCTATTCTTATTCCCTTCCTCTGCTTCTGGGAGAAAGGTCTCTCAGGGTGTCAATTTTAAACTATATCAGAAAGATGAATAGAACTAAAAGGAAAGGCTCTTTTTGGAGGAGTGGTGGGAGTTAAGTTTCCACCATTAAGCTGTTATGTGATCAAGAAAGAGTTATAGAGATTGTTGAAATTGAAATTCTGCTAACCAGATGTTAAGGACTTCAAATGTTTCCCCTCTTTCATACCATCTTCCAAATCCCACCCCCTCCCTGCAATTAATAGGATGCAGTCCATTGATGCCAAGAACATTTCCTGAAATTGTGGAATGAATCAAATGTGGCATTCAAAAAGCTAGCACATTCCAGGCAGTCAGAGAAATGTCATCTGACCTTGCTTTGCTAGGCCAATTAGCAACCAAAATCCTTTTTTGTTTGCATCAAATTCATCGGAAGGCCTGCAGTATGAAAAATGAAATGAAAACCTCTATAAGATTTTATGAAGTTTCCAGCACATCTGAGCTTCAGCAAGAAAAAGTATTTAGTCTCCCAACCCCAAACTAAACCTGAGCACATGGGGAAATGCAAGATTTTAAAGAGCTTCAAAGTTTAGAACTCCCCTTGCTGAGCCAGCAAAGAAGTGTAGATTAGGTTCAAGACTGGATAAAACTTCAAGCTAATTCTTATTCACATGATATGAAGTGCTATTTTGGTACAGTCCAACTAATCCATCTACTTTTTAGTTGCATACACGATTCTTTTTAGCTCTGAAAAAAAATAAAATAAAAATTATCACAGCACCATGAAGCAAAGTCACATCACTCACCAGGCCATTACAAGTGCTGATCACTGCAGTCCCATGTCCATCGTCTGGATGCAGTACCACGCCAATAAAGTGACATGAAGTTCCTGAGCGAGGCACAACTTTTGCACCAGTGTAGTTCCCATATCTCCTTTCCAGTACATAGTTATTGGAAAGAAATTCTTCATTAACAGTCAAGTTAAAAAACAGGTTCTTCTCCTTGTGGCTAATTTTATAATATACAAAATTTTCCTTTTGACTGAGGTCTCTTTTTCTCCTGGCACTTGAAGTATGATGCTGCAAATTGTAGGAGAGAAAACACCCATTCACATCTACTTTTGTAGGTCCAACCACGTGGTATTCTTGCAGCGCCTTGATAAAGTGCTCTAGAAAAATGCAGAAGGGACATTTTAGTTTGTGTCACTACAGGGATCAAGTTTTTTAAATAGGGAACTCCTTGGGGGAGGAGTGCGATTCATCACCCCATTTCACTGGCATAGAGTGGTGCTATGCACCACTACGGATTACCAGCCCGAGCACTTTAACAGCTTCTTATTTAGGCATTCTTAGTCTCCCATTTTAATGCTTACTCTGAGGCTAGGGACAGACATTACATGTAAGTCAGTTTAAGTGATCAGAAACTGGTTTAAACCTGTAACAGAATAGATGTTCAGTGCACATAAGCCAGTTTGAAAATGGCTGAAACCAGTTTGAGCTAAAACCTGGTTGAATGTAGTATCACACTTAACTGATTTGGCTCAACCCAGTTTATGCAAGGTCTGTCCCAGACCCCTTGCTGGTTTAAAATAAACCAGACTCCCCCAGCATCCTGGCATGCTCTCTGCTCCACAGCAAGGCTGACTCCTCCTCTCTGCTCCCTAGCCAGAGCTCTAGCAGAGACTGCTGACACAGCAGGGTCTGCCTGGCTTCCCCCTGCCCTCCCACCCCCCTCCCCCCACTCTGCTTGCTGGATAAGCAGGAATCTCCCCCTCCCTCCCACAGCATGGACCCTAGCCCCACAGACCCTAGGCATGTGGTATGCTAGGTAATACTGAGAGGTGTCCGTGTGTGAGTATTTCCAATTTCACTGGGACAGGCAGACAGAACAGTGACCACTTAGAGCTTTTTTGGAGCTAATCACCAGGTCACCTAGTAAATTGTTTAAGAAGAGCTGAATTAATAGAGAGGCTATTGTTTTGCTGATGAGGTGATAAACAGTTATCAGCTCCCTGCTGGCTTGCTCGCCTGTCAGTTTGCTGTAGACAGTATAAAGAAGCAGGTAGGGAGATTGAAAAGCTCCGTATCATCAACCAGTGCATGCACTGCACACACCTCCTTGCCTCAGAGTGCTAGCAGGGGGCTGGCAACACTCCCACTCCTTGAACAGCCAGTGGGAAAAAGCCTGGGATGGTCCAGGCAGGCCTCCCTGGCCATGCCCTGCCTCAGCTCAGTACTGTGTAAGGGAAGGGAGGGCTGCTCTAGCACCCCCTAGCTTCTAGCCTGAGCCACTGCAGGCATGTGCCTGAATTTCCTCAGTCCAGAGAAAATATCTGTTCAGTTATAAACTGGTTCAGCCTAGCCAGGTTAGACTAACCTGCAAAGATTGCATTAATTCAGGCTCAGGCATTTTTAATGTCTGTCCCTAGCCTGAAAGTTTAAAAGATCTTTAAGAAAAAATGTATGGGCTTAGGAGAGGTGGAGGAGGGGACTCCCCTGGGTAAGGGGCAGAGGAGAGGGGAGGTGAGAGGAGTCAGAAAGGAGACTGGGAAGAAAATCTTTTTGATGGAGGAAATGAATTGGGGTTGGGGCGCATGGTTGTGTGATTGTAGTGGGGTAGCACTGGAATTGGGGTTGGGAAGCATGGTTGTGTGATTGTAGTGGGGTAGCACTCTCCTAGGCGAGAAGCCGAGGAGCTGGAGTGGGATGTTTTGAATTGTGGGGGTATTATGGTAGGAGTTTGTTTTCTTATACTATAATATTTTATTCTGGTTTTATAAGCTATTTTGTCTTTAGCATATATCTCTAATAAATAAATGCAAACATACATAAAGCAGAATTTTAGAATTCAGAAGACACCAAGCACTAGATTATAGCATCATAACAAAGTTAAAATATGGCCTAAATTACTTCACCATGAGCTCAGTTTTACTCTCTCATGCCAGCAGCAATGCTTATTATTCTATATCTGTATTACCTTAGTGCCTAGGCTCCTTAATCATAGACAAGAACCCCACTGTGATGGTGTCATGGCTCAGGGTCCCCAAGGATGGCAGTGATGCCCCTAGGGCTCTGTGACCATGCCAGCTTCACCCTGTGGGCACCTTCTACTCTTTCCTGCCATGTCTTGTTGATTAAGATAATAGATAGGAGGCTGCCCTCAAGTTGCTAGGCAGTCATAGTCCTGATGGACCCCACTAAATCCTGTGGATTCTTAGACCCCTTGCTAGGTCCTGTTCTAAGTAGGTGCCTTGCTAGATACCCCAAGGCTTATGGGCTAGATGCATGGCTCCAAAACAAATAAAAAACAAATCATCACTCATTTACCACACCCCATGCCTCACAGGTGATATTTAAACAACCTCACCAAAAAGGGATGATTTGGCCTAACTCGGCCTTCTGTTATCACTAGGTCCCTGACCCCTGTCTCCATGCCTTCTGACGCTGGGCTTTCTATGCCCCATCTCCACACCCCCTGGCACTGGGCTCTCTGGTGCACCCTCACTGGCCTCTCTATACCCTGTCTCTGGTGAACCACATGGTAGTGTTGTAGCAAAACCCCCAGTTTTTCTTGTTTTTTTTCCCTTTAAAATGCATTCCCTCCGCTTCCCCAAGCATTTCTGACTTTTTCTCCCTCTCTATTCCCTATAGATAAGTATAAGTGAGCTAAGACATAGGATAAGCTTCAACATTTTATTTTGGTAGCAAGTTGTATTTGTTTTGTTTTTTCTCCTTCTTTATATTGTATAATTATGTTTATATTGATTTTTACTGTTCTATATTCCCATTTTACTGATACTATAGGATTTACACCTACATATGTAAGTTAGCATAAGTCATGTCAAGTTTCCATTTTGTTTGTCATGCCCTGGTATAACCTATGTCTTAACTGTGACTCATATCTAACCAGTCTCATGTAAATTGGTTTCTGAATGAATGAGGGTGCTTGAGAGACAATGGCAGTAGGTCTAAAAATAGCTCCCTCCGAATGACCAAACCATCAAAACCAATACCTGGACCAACAACCCAGCCCTTGGAACCAGCCTGAGCATTCAAGAAACAAAAGATGAGGCAACCTACCATTGTGCCAAGGCTGCACATGCTCAGTAAGAACACCTGGAGCCCTCCGGAACAGGACTGACATTGCCTGGACAGTCTCCCCATAGGAGATCATAGGTAGCCTGCCCCCTAAAAAAAGGGGTAGTGAAGACTGACTCCTTAGGACACCCTCCATCTGGACCAGCATCATGCCACACCATCTATTCCCCCAGAGGCCCTGCCAGCAACCCACCTCTGAACAACACCTGCTGGACAAAGACCCCTTTCCAGCCTCGATAGATAGCCAACACCCCCACCCCCTCTTCAACCAAGGACTTGGATTCCATTTCTCTTCCCTACCTGAAGTGTGTGAGGGTGTGAGCAATTGTGTCACACCCTCCTGTCTAACAGCTCAATATCGAGATCCTGAGAGTTGGCTTGACCCCACAAGGCAACAGTTAGCCCCAATGAGGCCTCCTCCTCCCCAATAAGCCTCATCCCGGTCCACTGGTACAAATAATAACATAAATACGAGCCCCTGGACTACAACATAACAATGACACTGAAGGCCACACTCTGCCCCTTTAAGAAGGCAAGCTTCTTCCTCAGCAATGTGTGCCTTGTAGCCCCAGGTACTTTAGGAGTTCCTAGAGCCCATCAATCTTACCAACAGCAGAACAGGCAAACAAGCATCTTCAAGTAGCTTTTCTGCAAGAGCTCCTTCTCCCCAGCTGCTGCCAGAGAACTAACTGCCACCAGCCCCACCCTTGCAGCTTATATGTGCCCAGGGTCCTGACACCTTCTGGTCAGCTGACTGGGTGCAGGTGCTAGCTAATTCCCTCATTAGACTGCTGCCAAGGCTACCTGCAGCTGTGGAGCCCTGCATAGCTCCCAGGGCCCTCTAGCTTAGCTGCTTCTGCTCATAAAGAAGCAGGGACACCTTAGTGTTTTGCATCAGATGCGTGCTGCACAGACAGGATAATGATAGTTCCTGTAAGCCCCAGACACAATGCGCAACAGATGGATGCAGACAGACAGAAAGGAGAGTCAGATGCGTGCTGCACAGACAGGATATTGATAGTTCCTGTAAACCCCAGACACAATGCACAACAGATGGATGCAGACAGACAGAAAGGAGAGCATGAGGCAAGAGAGAATGTGATCCCAGCTGCATTGTGTAAGGGATCCTGTGGCTAGTGCTCTCAGTCCCTCCCATAAAGTACAGTCTCCCCTCAGCTCCTACTAATTCTGGCAGGGATCAGGGGTGCCATCTTTTCTCCTCAAGCTCTGTGCCTGGAATATATGAATACAAGCTTGTATTTGTGCATTTGAAACCATTCAAGGAAGTTTTTACATCAACATTATACGAATGATGATGTATGTCTCTTGCCTTACTGTGAGATGGGTGAAGTCATCATGACTCTCTTGCCTATTTTCTTCAGGGAGGAAGGAAAACATTTCCTCAATCTTAGCTGACAACAATGTAATAAGAGACCTTTAGCTTCAACCTCTCCTGAGTGCTGTTTGGAGACATATTACTGAGTACCGGCCACTTTACAGGGTAATTAGGCATGAACAGAACATGCTGTAGTACACCTGCAGAAATTAATTATGAAACAAAATATGTATAGGAGCAAAGGGAATGAAACTACACTACAATAAAGTGCAAATAGAAAGGGTGAAAGATACTCCTTGTCGGTAATCAGCTTAACTGAGAGGTTAGCATAGATATTAGACCACGTCTGTCAGCTCTGTGGTAAGACTCCTGTCTTATCTGATCTGAAATCAAAGACAAGAGATGTAACTTCTTAGTGTCCAGTGGTTGGTTTGCGGAACAGTAATCAATTGTTTAAAGGTCAAGCTGGGCAACCAATTGTGAAAAATGTCACTTCCAAAAGCATGCATGGTTGACAATGACGGTTACCACTATATATGTGAAGGAGCTGGTATAACATTTGGTTATAACATTTTGCTGTGGGTTCAAACCCTCCTTTGGAGTCAGCTGACCCACAGATGATCCAACGGTAACTGGATACCAGGTCATTTGAGGACTCAGAGGAAGACAAGCCTAAAGCTTACCATGTTACTCCCATGAGCACTGTAAGCTTCAAACTGGTGTGCCTTACCTACTTAAGCCCAACAAGCTGAGAGGCTCAGGTGGCCCCTTGACCATGAAACAAATACTAAGGGGTTGCATACAAATTACTGTTTCTACCTCCCCAGTTAATCCTTACCACGCCATCAATCTGTGTGAGTTAGGGGACCTGCTGTTCACAGTGGCATGACATACCCTAACACAATGTGTAACATATTCCCGTGGTATGTGTTCAGAGGGTTTACATCACCTATAAGGTATCAGTCCGATACAGGGAAGGGGCTGGAAAACAGACAACTAGGGTGGTTCTCTTCTGAATTACTTTTAACACAACAGTAAATTGAAGATAAATAATGATTTAAAGATAGAAAACTGCAAATAGACGAATACTAAAACCTCGCCATTTAACTTTCTCTGTAAATTCCCCCAGGGAATTTCTCTATAAATTCCCCCTCAACACACATATTTTGCACTAATAAGGATTACTGGACCCTTGCATAATGCTCAGCTTTAATTGCACTGGACAGACTGCTGACTGTGATGCCCAGTACTCTGGCTACGGATTTTCAATTCTGAGGCAGGAGAAAGTGAAGCCCCCAAGTCCCTGTGGCAGGCTGAGATTGTGACACCTATACTAAGCCATAGCAGGATTTTTCCCAGTTCCCCTGATACTTTCTGTCCTCCTGAACAGGGATAGCAACCCAAGTATTTCTGAGGAAGGCAGGACAAGCCAGTCGTTCTTCTCTAGTGAGCGGGCTTTCTCTTTTGATCTCTAGCTTGGCATTTTCCTTGTAAAATCCTCACAGACAGCATTCAAGATATTAAATCCTCTGCATCAGCAACAGTAGAGAGTGGACTTGGAAAGTTACTGCATCTTCTCCATTCTGCTGGAGCTCCTCAAAGCTGCAATTTTGTTCCTCTTCAGCCTCCTCTCCATCCTTCCCCTGGCAGAAAGATCCTTGCTCCAGTTCTAAGCTGATTTAATCAGAAGGCATCTTCAGGATTTGCAAGCCAGGACAGTATTTTTCAACTGAAATTCTGAAGATGATTGTGGCCTTATTGGCTGGACAGGAAATGCCAACAGGAGGGCTTGCACTGCTATAACTAGAGCCAAAAATCAGTGTGCCACTGTGG
The DNA here is from genome assembly GCF_000455745.1 of Alligator sinensis. Lineage (NCBI taxonomy): Eukaryota > Metazoa > Chordata > Crocodylia > Alligatoridae > Alligator > Alligator sinensis. The sequence goes on from NW_005841922.1 coordinate 3,559,326, forward strand.
TCAGTTTTTGTCCTGGAGTTATTGCATTTATCATGAGTGCCTTTCTGTGCAAGGTTGGCATGACTCACTAGCAAATGGTAGACACACTGGTGTTTACACAAGCAATTCTTGAAAAGTACCTCACCTGCAGATTAGTTTAGGACACCATGATTGTGACAATCTTCAAGAAATTACAGAAGGATCACCTTGCTGTCCACCACAGGAAAGATCGTTGTGAGAACCCTCCTAAGCCATCTACTTCTATTTGCTGAAAAGCTCCTCCTGGAATCCCAGTGTGGGTTTAGGGCATCAAGAGACACAACTGACATGATCTTCACAGCTCACCAGCTGGAGGAAAAATGCTGGGAACAACATAAACCTCTCTACATGGTCTTCTTTGATCTCAGAAAAGGCTTCAACTCTCAAGCAAGAACCACTGTGGAGGATCCTTCTGAAGTATGGATGCCCATCAAAATATGTCACCGCTACATCATCACTCCAATGCTCTTCTCGATATTTCTTACCATGATGCTACATCTGAACACCAACAAGCTTCCAGTCAGAGTGGAGCTAAAGTACTGAATGAACAGTAAACTGTGTAACCTCAGCCAACTCCAAACCAAAACCACCTTGACCTGAATCATCGAGCTCCAGTACACTGATGATGGTTTGTCTGTGCTCACTTGAAAGCAGACCTTCAGGCAATCATCAACGTCTTTACTGAGGCACTCAAGAAAATGGGACTGATGCTTAACATTCAGAAACTAAGATCCTCCATCAACAAGCTCTTAATGAGCAGTCTCCAGCTCCAGTAATTCAGATTCACAGTAAACTCTGGAGGACACAGTATTTCCTATACCTTGGAATCCATCTCTGTTACAGAAGGCTGATACTGATGAAGAAATCCAACATCACCTCAAATATGCAAGTGCACCCTTTGAATGCCTGAGGAAACAGGTGGTTTAAGATTGCGACATCAGATCCAAAACGAAGCTCATGGGTTATCATTGTTATCAAGTAGTTGTTGTCCCCACCTTCCTGTACAGAGCTGAGATACAGACAATGTACAGGAGACACTTCAAGTTGCTGGAGAAGTACCATCAAGACTGCCTGCAGAAGCTCCTTTGAATCCAGTGGGGAGACAGACACACCAATGTTAGTGTCCTCTTGCAACCACACACCATAATCAGTGAGGCACTGCTCATCCAACATCAATTTTGCCAGGCCAGCCATATCTTCTAGATACCCAACTCCTGACTCCCAAACCAAGTTTTATTCTCCCAGCTCAGTCAAGGCATATGCTCAAGCGGATAGCAGAGAAAGTGCTTCAAGGACATCCTCAAAGCCAGCTTGAAAAAATGCAGCATCAATATCCATTTGTGGGAGACTATCATCCAGGACTGCCCCAAATGGAGGGAGAGTCTGCTGCAAAGGTCTCAATATTTTGAAACTTACTGACGACAACAGGAGATGGAAAAACAGGAGCAGTAGAAACAGCATGTTGTGAACCAAACCAAGAACCCAGAGTCACCCACCCCACACAGAAACTTGTGCCCAAGCTGCAACAGTCTGTTGATCCCAGGTAGGCCTCATTAACCATCTTTTGACCCACAGATAAAACCTTGGCTGTGAGAGATTTCCAATGAGTTTAGGTGCTGGTTTGGTAGGTTGCAGACATGTTTGCTTGTCTTTTAAACTGTTGGGGGTTTTTTGTCTCTTCTTTTGCAGTATGCAGTCAAATCTCAATGACTGCATACTTGTATTGAAAATTATGGTGCACAAAATGCTGACAAATGCACAGAGTAAGCAAATGGAAACAGAGACAAATATTTGCTTTCTTAAATGATCTGGACTCTGAGTGGTGACTCATGTAACATGAGAGAATCAGAGACTTTCACGCAGAAAGATATGTTTTAAGTTGATAAAGTCCCTTTACAAGAAGAGATACTTTATCACTTGCCATTGTTGCACCCTGGCTTCAAGTTTCCAACATGTCTTTGGCACTGCTTCACCCCTGACTTCCTTTGACCCATGTGGATAGCAGACAGGTCATTGTCCATTGTCATCGTCTGTTTCTGGAGGGAGCCCCTCAGGGCTAGAGAAAGACTAAGTGTACTTAGCTCTAAGTGTACTTGGAGAATCCAGAGGAACAGAAGATCCACCCAGAGGGAATATGAATTCAAATACACTTTCAGCATTTAACAATAGCTCTTCTTAAATGTCGGTTTCACACGCCCAGTAAGCCACACTTGCTCCGGGCACTTACTGAATAGAATATCTGTAGTCACTTCGGCGAGATGAGAGGCTCGGTTTAGCTTATTTCTTGAATCTCCTTTCTGATTGTGATAACACTTCAGTCTTATCACTGCATCAATCCACTAAACTGAATCCTCTTCTCTTTCCCAGCAGCAAACAACTGTAAGTCAGGTTGGGATTTTTGTTTATTCAAAACCATTTTTAGACTCTTAGAAAAAATAGAGAGCTTTTGATATAAAATATGCATTTATATTCTACATCCATTTCCCAGGGCCTGGGAAAGCAACAATCACCTCTTCCTGATCTTCCTAACCTACCCCTCTTCCTCTTATTGTCACCAAGACAAATGATCATTTCTACTGGTTTTTCCTGCAGCCAATGATAAACTCCAAGGTAATGTGTTGCTTAGTCCTTGGCCAATTTATTTATCCAGTTGTTTTTTTCATAAGGCCTGAGACATTTAGGTGATTTTTCTCCCCAGTGCCCAATCTCTTAATTGTCAGGATGAAGCCTGGAGACTAGACTAGAAAACCATTTTCAGAATGTGAAATTTTCCTCATCTCCCACTCTCCTACTGTGCTGAGGCTTTCCCCAGCATCAGTGTTCCCAAACCTGTGGTCTTTTAACTTAGAGATTGGTTTTTCAGATTGTCCAAAACCTTGCAGAAGTATTAATCAGTTACACAAGGAAGGCCAGGTAACACCATTACCCCATTTTCTAAGAGTTATGTCAATCTATACAGCTGAGATGTCTCTTCCTACCCCACACCACACCACAACTGAAACTTTTCACTCAGATACAGTCCAGGGGCTTAATTTCCCCTCCTCACTGGAAAGAAATAACCACAATTGATTTAGCATTCAGAGGGAGGCAATCTGGGTTCCAAATGGCTGTATTTCTTCTCTAATACGGGGTACTGCAGCATAGCATTGCAGAGGTTTCTATGTAGAAGAGAAGGTACATTTACAGGACACTGAACTTCCTAAATTTTATGATGATATAGGCTTTTAGATAAGTGACTCTTAAGATTAAATGTATAATGCAATATGTTTCAGCAATAGACTTTTCAACTGTAATCTAACCTCATTGCTTCCAGAAAATAACAGAACTACCCAGTCTGAGCTGTCAGCATTGTGCATTATTGGTATCAAGTTTAAAATCAAAAGTTGCAAGCTCTTTGTCTCAAAAGTGTGACAAGGAGAGTGCCACAAGTTTATATTCCAAAATGCTGTGAGCTACTTTAGTCAATGGTACATTGCAGGATCAAAGAAAAAATGCAACTCATACAGCCCCTTGCAAGGTTTAGTCTTCAGTGTGTGCATAAAGTTGGAAAGCAGCAAGTCTGACTTGGTGAAAATAAATCAATCACAGAGCTACTTGGAAGTTAGATACTCTAAAAGTAATGAAACACTGTGCAAATACAGAAGCAGAGGTTTCAGCAGACACTGCATACAAAGGAATAAACTGAACCTCTTTACTTAGAGCTTTGTGACCCCGGGTTGTTTCCATCAGGAGCATGGGGAGAAAGGATGCCAAGTTTAGAGTTAAACACAACTGTTTAATTAAAATGAGAGCAGCCACTGACCTTGCTTCTTGTCTGGATAGAAAAATCTGCCCGGTGGAGGATTTCTACCATAGCAGAGCACTGGAATGTGAAGGAACTGAACCCAAAAGGAAAAGTTTGCAATCCAGCTTCTCTGGACACATGGCATGTTTTAGTTGGGGGAAACAATACAGTGGACTCAGCGTATTTAGCAAACTCCTAGCTGGAGAGGAAAGTGTAAAGTTGCATGGCAGGCGGTAGAGGGAAATTAATGCGGAGAGAAAGCTTCTTCGTACAGAAAGGGCAGAGCAGCTTTTCCTGAAAAGGGGAGTGATTAGAAATCCGGTGTCTGATTTCTGCAGGGGGAGGAAGGAGGGCTCAGTAAGGAAGTCATTTCCAGGGAATCCCTCATTCACTGACAGCCTTATGCTAATACATTCATGTCAGTTCTCATGAACCTTACTCTCCAGTGCTCGAGTGGCTGATCCTGCCTGGGAGAGGCTGGAAGATGGATCTGGAACAAAAGCTGCCTGGCTCCATTTCTGGAACCAAGATAACAAAATCGAGTGTCCTGGATGAAGCAAGGAGCAGCCCCCATAGGCTCTGTCCTAGGAGTAGTGATCCTAGCCCCTCAAGCATGTGTCATACACATGCATTCACTTCTCTTTTGCTCATGATGTCCTGTGAGTAACTCAAGTTCCAGGGCCCTAGCCTGAATCTGCACCAGCCTGCAGTGCTTGCTACAATGTGCTGTTCCCCGATATGTACCTGGTACCAGCTCAATCCTAGCACCACACAGGCTTGAACAATTGAGCTTTGCTCACTCAATAGAATTCAGAGCTTATTTGGCCTGAGACATGAAATCTCAACCTCTCCCCCTGCAAAAAAACAACAAAAGCACTGGTATAAGCTTCCCAGACTACCATTTGTGCATGGTGATGCCTTTCTGGAGCTCCTCAGGCCACAGCAGGTCTGCCCTCTTCCTGTTCCCCCCTCCCCTCCCCCTTTCCTGTGCCTTATGTAGACTGCTGCCCAGTGAGCACCCACGTCCAAGCTATATTGTGCCAGGCTAGAGCTGTTCCAAGTGGTGTGCCAGGTAAAGTTCAGCTCAGCTCATTGCATCCAGCCTCCTTGAATGCTAAGAACACAGCGATCTTTCCTGGACGTACTAATATGGCATCATGAGAAATTCGTCAAATAAAAGATATTGTTTACAGAACCTGAAGCAATTACATTTTCTTTTAGCCCACAGTGTCCCTTTCCCTTGATTGCCTCTCTCTACTCTGTTTTTCCTCACACTGCCATGTCGTATTAGACTGTAAACGCCTCAAAGCAGGAACCGTGCCTTTGAGCTTGTCGGGGAATGCCCTGTCTTCAGGCAGGTATCCAGGTTGTAGCCATATTGGTCTAGAGGAAAAAGCAATCAGGGCTCATGGACAGAGGTGATATTTTTTATTAGATCAACAAGATTTTTGCAAAATAATTTCTTTAATTGCTAGCTGTCTTCAGGCATGCCTTTCAGGCCATCTGTGCAGTTAACCATCCAAAGAGGGTGCTCTTCCCTCCACCTCCCAAGCCTTGGAGGCAGTGAGGGCAGGAACTGCTAAACAGCTGTTTCATTTCACCTCTGCGAGTGGCAGCAGCTGTCAATGCTGGCAGAATAGACCACAGCAGAGTTTGTCCTGCAGTTGCAGCAAACTCCAAGACAAAAATAGGATACAGCCCTTGGGCAGTCAGTAAAACTAGGAATATTCTATGATTCCCAGCCGGGTTTGCTTTTCCTAGTCCTTATGAAGTATTACAGGCCAACCGTAAAATGTTCTCTCTCCGGTTGCTTTTAGTAAAGGAATCTCCTCTCTCATGTTTCCTTTCTTACATGGTTCTGAAACCCAATTCATCATAGAGGATTTTTTCCCCTAAAAGTTTTTCTTCCCAACAAAACCGCAAGACTCAAAATGTACCTCCCTCCATTACTGAGGTGGAGGGATCTGCTTATACAGACTGCTCTTCTCACAGCATGCCTTGCTGAATCATCTGCCGCTCCCAAGAACAATAGCCTTAGCAAGCTTTGCAGGGTTTCCTTCACTGTCATGAGATCTTCCATCTGGTGATCATATAATTATGATTAACATTTTTTACCAGTAATTCATACCTGATACTGGTACACCATGGCACATCTCAAAATATTTTACAAAGGAAATCAGAAGCTTTAACCAGATTTTACAGATGGAGAAACAGACTGAGTGCCATAGTCACCCAGCAGGCTAGTAGCAGGGCCAGAAAGTGAATCCAGGCCTTTTGTCTACCAGCAGAGTGCTTCATAGACCCAGAATAAATAAATTTTGAGATTTACAGGGCTTCTTTCAATTTTTTTTTCTTCATAGGAAAACTGAAGGGCAGAGTTAAGGTTGTCTGGATATCTCAGCTAAGCATTCTTAAACAGGTTTAATTTCTTTTAAGTTTACCTTTAACTTTGAATTTCTTGTTTCAGGGACAATGATAACATTCTTGTTTTTACCTTTAAAAAAATCACTGCTATCTACTCTCACACTTAACTTTAATTTAGCTTTTTGGGGAGGGGGTGGTTATGTTTTAGGCACTCTGCTCCCTGCCTCTCCCAGCTCATCTGTACCATCAAGATCTAGACACACAGTCTCACTGAAATCAATGGAAACTTCTGCTTACAGCTGATGGAGCGATATTAATTTAGAGGGCATATTTAGTACCTTTCTTACTGAGCCCTTTCAAAAGCACTCTCAGTTTATCTCTTTAACTTTAAAGAATGAGAATATTTAAACTACAGAGAATCAGGTCTTAAGAATGGGCAAAAAAAATCAAATTTAAAGTCAGTTGGAAATGCAACTTCTTCTCATCATGAGACATGATGGAGCTGTGGAAACAAAAACATGCTTACAGAAGAAAACAGATATTTGATTCATGAGTCATAGTGTGTGCTTTGCTAGTTACTGGAACAATGCTGCAAGGCTACAAAAGAAACCTGTGTCTTATGAAGTGTATGATAATGAGCTACGCTCACTGTAAGATGATTTGTTTGCTGCAATGCGATTTCTTTAATATGCATCTCCTGTGCTTTTTTTGAGTAGATGACTGTGTATGGTATAGCTACTATATTAGAGAGAAGATGTCCCCAGGGACCATACCAGGAACTAGCTATCAGGAGTCTCTGGAGAGTCTACTCCCATCTCTGCCACTAATCTGCTTTGTGACATTGAATAACTTGTGTAACCTTTCTAGTACATCACTTACTCATCTCCATAATGAATGTCATAATGCGGGGGTGTCAAACTCATCTGGCTCGGAGTCAGAAGACTGGGAAAGGGCCAATCACAAGCAAAAAGAATGGCCTGTAACCAGCCCTATGGACCTGTGCCCTCCCCATCCCTCCCCTCCATGCCAGATGCAGCACATGTGGCACCTAGTCTGGCTGTTGGTGGGGAGAGGGAGCACCACAGTTAGGATGGGTCCTGGACTGACCAGAGCAGACACCACATGAGGTGTGTCCCAGATCATGCGAAGAAATAGCTGTGTGCAGCACAGGTCCTGAGCTGGTTGGAGCAGGCAGTGTGCGCAGTGTGCATCCCAGGGACATGCATAACATAACACCAGGGGCCAGAGGATGGGACTCTGCGGAACAGATCCAGCCCACAGGTTGAACCTCTGATACCCCTGTCATCATGCTAGCCTGCTTCACAGGTGTGTTGTGATACTTGCAGTGCTTAATGTTCTAAATGCACTTGGAAACCCTTGCCACCTATCCCCTCCCTGATTTTGATTACTGTTCACAGAGCCATTATGACTGTAAAATCATGAGACAGAGACAAAGAGAGAAGAGGCTAGGAGGAAAAGGATAGTCTTATTGTTAGGAGCCTTAGCTGAGACCTGAAAAATACAGGTTTAATTCTGGCCTCAATTGCAGATTTCTCATGTACCTTGGAAAAGTCTTTCAATTTCTTACTAAAAGGAAGGAAATAGCACTTTCTACCTGAGAGTAGTGTTTTGAGCCTATATAAAATAAGCATTAAGAGTCAACCTGATGCAACATTAATAGTAAGTACTGCAGGTAAACTAGTTACTTAGCAAGATATAGGAAAGGAACATTTTGCTGATGCTGTGAATTAGGTAGTTCACGTAATCTAATTTATGCGCTTCTTACCTTATAATTAGAAACCTCATTAAATTGTGGCAAAACAAAGGGTTTTTTGTGGCCAGAACCCAACAAACAGAGCCGATTTTGTGGCCCCTCAGTGCTGATTGGTGGAGAGGCCCTGCCCCTCAGTGCTGAGCAGCTCCAGAGGGAAGAAGGGATGAGAGAGCAGCCATCATTGTGATTGCTGGCTGCCCTTCCTGAAGCCCCACCCCTTGGTGCTGATTGGCGGAGAGGCCCCAGTGGTAGGGGGACAGGGAGGTAGCCACCATCTTGTCTGCTGCCCTTCTGTAGCAGGGCACTGCTTGTGCCAGCCACTTTAAGGGCCTGAGACAGCCGCCGGCAAGTGCCTGATGAGGGCAGCCATTTTAGATTCAAGGCTGCCCATATAAACAGGGCATTTTGCTGCTGAGAGGTGAGGCAACAACATTGCCTGGCCGGAGGGCTGCTGGTGTCATCTGGAGGGAAGGGAGGAGCTGTAGGGGATGGTCAGGAGGCTCCTGGTCCTGGGTATGACCTAAAACAGCACCCTGCTGAGAGTGGGTGGCCTGGTAGGGTTCCTGGTGGTGCGGGAGCCCCCAGGAAATGCCAAGCCAGTTACCACCCCAGTGAAAGGTGGGTTGGGGTTACCCCTTTTTGTAGGGTCTGGAGGGTGGACCCCCAGAGAAAGAGATTAAGGTCATAGACTCAGGCCTGTCTGGACTTCCCCTGACTGGTCCATGTTGGGGCCAGGACCGGAAGGGCTGGGGCCCTGGGGCCCACCGCAAGGAACACCCAAGAGCTGAGGGCCTGGGGCTCCAACTGGCCCAGAGGTGGGCCAGGGCTAGAGAGCCAAAGGTCCTAGGGGACCATGCCCAGAAGGGGAAGTGGTTCAGGGAGCTGTGCTGCCGAGAATGAAGGTGGGTGAGACCGCCTGAGGAGAGGAATCCAGGCAGGGTTGAATTACGAGGATTCTGGGGCCCAGTGCAGGGGCCGGTGACAATGAGAACATCTAGATGCCATCTGCCAGGCTTGGGCTGCAGGGTAGGGGAGGAATGGAGCTGCAGATAGCGCCCCCTGGCATTGGGGCAGGAAATGGGCAGCCTCCCGCTTAATTTCATCAATGAACTAATTAGCAACGAGGCGTGGTGGGCGAGAAGGTGGGTGGTTAGCACAGAAACAGGTGGGCAGGCCACTGGGAAGTCAGCCCCAGAGGACCCCCTGTTACACCTTCATGCCACCTCACCAGCTGGCACCTTCCCTTCCCAGCAACAAGGACCAGTGGCTCCCACTGGGGAGCCAGCATTTTATTTTTATTAAGTTTTGCTGTTGTTGTTGATTTTGTGGATTTCATAGACAGTCCCAGATTTTGCAGTTTCTGCAAAATCTGCAAAACTGTGAAGTAGGTCCTTACTTATAATTTAGAACCTTTGAATATAATTAAAACATTCAAATCCTCCCATTTGAGCACTGGGACTGCAAACCTGTATTTTTAGTGCTTTCGAATTTTAATTAAAAACTCCCTGAACAGGAGAAGAGAGGAGAGGAAATCCTGAATCTCTGAAAGAAGCAGTAGGAAAGGTATGGGAGTTTTGAAGAGAGAAATGAGGGAAGAGTAGATAGAGCATTTTGTTTCAGAATCAGCCATCAATGAGAAAGTAAAGAGGCATTAACTTACAAACAGGATTGAGTATAAAGCAATAGGAACTTGCCCGAGAGAGTGCACTGAGAAGGAAAAACGATTTAGGCATGAGAAAATTACAAAAGGGAAAGCATAGCTTAATTCCTAAAAGAGTCCTGTGGCAAGAGTCATTTAGCAATAGAAAGGAAATAAGACGGGATACAGCTCAAACATTCAAAAATGTTACACCCCTGAGTTCAAGCCTTGACACCAAGCAGGACCCATCAAAAAGAAGATATGACATTAGGAGCAGATGATGATGGCCTGCAAGAAGTCTGATGCTTAGTATCCCTAAAAACCAGGATTTGTATCTCCATACCCATTGTGAACATTTCTACTATTCTAGGCCCTTTCTTGGTGTGAAGCTGAATTTATCCTTTGCCTTATCTTAAGTAGTGCAACTTTACTATACACTGAGTGCATCTACATGAGAGACTAACTGTGCAGTAGCCTAATTACACTGCACAGTAGCGTGCCCGGCAAAAACCATGCTAATATGCTACTGTGCAGTAGTATTAAACTACTGCGCAGTAAGCACCACTAAAAACCCATGCGCCAGTGCTACTGCACAGTAGCACGAATTACTGCACATTACTTTAGTACTTGGTTAACCAAGTATTGAACTTAATGAGCATTAGCTATGGAGCATTAATGAACGTGTATACGTGCCCTCTGTGTATTATTATTATTATTATTCTGTGGATTTTTGTTTCATTTGCATTTCTTTTCGATTACTCTTTACCTTGGTATATCATTGTAGCTCTCGATAGATATGGCTTCTTTTGGTTTAACATAATGATTCCATAATGGCATAACGATTAAAACATTGTATGTGTATAGCTCCACATAAGTTTTAAAAGTTTTGCTTTTCTGTTTTCAATCAAAAAAGGCTCAGATGGAATGAGCCAAGTTGTGGACTCCAAACTACAGTCACAGGGATGGATTGTATATATTTGAACTATATACAAATAATGGAAAATATATGATGACTGGTAAACCTAATATAGGTGTTGGTGTTAAAGGAATTATTAATTGTTGAGGTTATACCATAAGTACAAGTCAGTGACTCGAACTAAACAATGAATAAGGATTTTGAATATAAAGTTGAAAAACAGGAAAAAGTTATTCATGTTACTAGACACTCTGGAGGACAAGGAAGGGTCAGTGGGCTGAAAGCTTCAAGAATGAGAACTTTTAGGGACAAGAAAGATCAGTCAAGAATCAAGAAAGATCCCAGGTGCTAAAACTATATATCTGAAATTGGTAGCTGATGCTTATGCTATTTGATAATCAAAGGTAGCATGGATGGGGACCCTTCTACAGATATTTGGATGGTCTGAATACTGAAAAGGGGGGGAATTACTCATCATGGTGCCATAAGATATAACCAGAAGTACGAGACTGCAAGTGATAAAGGAAATATAAATGGACTGTCTACTCCAAAATTCTAATCATAAAATCTCTTGGTTGGGATTGTCTTTCAAGGGAAGTGCTAGAAGCTTCTTTCCTGTAGACCGGGAAAATGATTGGACAAAGGATCTGTAAATTATATTAATCAATATGGAAGAGTTACTCATACTAAGGGCCAGAATCAGTGTCTATTTAAGTCAGTGAAAAGATTCCTATTCATTTAATCAGTTCTGGACCTAGTTGTATGAAGTAGATGGGTGGGCCTAAAAGGATTGAACAGCACCTTTCTACCCAAGGACCATTTAACATTCTTGAAAATTAAATTAATCTGGTTATTCTATTTTGAGATCCATTTAGACAAAAAACAAAAACATGAGTGCATTAGTTTTTTAATCAGGTTTCCTCATTCTTAGTTTGGTGCCCAACCACCTATCAAGTTCAGCTTCTGGGACCTGCAGAGATGGATGCAGGTAGCTCTCTCTCCTTTCATTTCCTGTCTTGGTGCTGCTCAAGATGAACATCTGAAATGACACTGATTACTCACCTGTAGTAATTTTAAATATGTCCAATTAGGACAGTATAATTTATGTGCAAAATTTAGCATTGTATTCCGCTCCTGGGTATATGCAAGCAGATTCAAATGACAACTAAGTGGGCGAAATGGCAAAGTGTACAGTGAACTTTGATAGGAGACTTTTGTAAAATCAGGGCTCACAAAGGTATCTTCTAGTTGACTGCTAGTTGACTACTCATAAGCGGTTGTCAGTTAGGTTGCATAATATTTTTGTTCTGTTATATGAAGATAAAAGTCTATTTGACACTAACATTCATATTAACAATTTTCAAATATGTTTTCAAGAACAGTTACCACAAGTAACTTTGACATTTTATCTTGCCATGAGATTTGTATGCCATTTGAAATGTGTTTTCAGGAATATTCTTAGACAGAGAGAGAGGCATGAACCCCCAGCCCCTCCACCACCCTTTTTCCTCCCCCACCTTCCCAAGCACATCTGTAAACACCCTGATATCCTGCGGCATGCAGGTTGTGTTTTCATCTTGAAGAGATGAAGAGAGATTTTGAACAGAAAGCTCATATGCCTATGCTTCCACAAAGACAGGGCATGCAGGGGGAAGGGGATAGAGTTCTAACATTCCAGTGAATTGTAACACTCATCTGCCAACAATTATTGCTCAGTATAATCAAGGGAAGATCAAAGCCTCTCAAAAAGCCAGAGACCACAGGGATCAAGAGCTTAGAAATGGGAAAGTAAAGAACCAAATAGACATGAGAGGCCAGACTATTTCTATTAGGCATGTAAGTGGACTTAACTGTCTAAGTGCAATTCTATTTTACCCTGCTTGAGCACCTGAAAAAACTATTAACACAAAAGGTGTATAGGTCCTCCTCTTCCTCCTCCTCCTCCTCACTGCTTTGTGACTCAATCTTATGAGTAAGATGGAAGCATGTAACTATTCTCCAACTATTTGGGTTGGTCTAATAAAAGATATCAGATTCACCCAAGGAACCTTGTCTGCCTATGTCCTTAGACCAACACGGCTACAACCTAAACCCCTGTAACAAAGTAGATACACTTATGGATTTTCAGGAATTTGAACATATGGAATAGAATTGCACTTAGATGCCTATGTCCATTTAGACATATGACAGGTAGAATACAATCTGGCATAAATAAATGGTAAAGAAATCTCAAATGAAAGTATTATTTATAGAGCAAAATTCTGTGGATAAAATAAAACTTTAGTCAAATGGGCAGAACTCCATATACACATATGGATACAGATTGATAGACAGACATTCTTTGTTAACAAAGTCTGTTCAAGACTTTTTATTTTAAAACATATTTTATGCTACAAAAAGTCAGTTGTATAGAAAATAGAATCATTTCCCTTGCCAAAGAGATTCAAAATTGCTAACATCTGTTTTGGTCACTATTGTAATTGTAATCAATGCCTTATCTTTGGAGGAGGTCTTAAAAGGATGAGGAAAATGGTAGTAATGCTTCAGAGCAAATAGCATGAAAAAACATTTCTGTATAATGATCATTATTTGAAGCATATTTGAAAGGGTATTTTTAAACACTGTCAGGCAAAAATCATCCCAGATGCAATACCCTGAAAAATCCTTGCAAGAAGGTTGATATGCACCCCTCAGCCAGTCCAAACAATCCCCTTTTGTCCCTTTGACCCAGTCAGAGACTCCCCACACTAATACTAGCTCTAAAATATCCCCAGTGAGGCAGGCTGCCTGCTTAAGATCCATAACCCAGTGTCTACAGACCCATTCCCAGGCCTCCACAGGCAACATCTGTCTTAACTGTCACCAATTCCATAGTTTTCATAGGCAAGTTGGATTCCCATTTCAGCTACCAGGTGCATAGGTCTCTAAAGCACTGCATCACTGCTCAGGGCTGAGAGTCCAGGAGAAAAGGCTCCACTCCAAAGTAGCATCTGTATGCTTCCTCTGTGAGCCCCACTTGATCTAAAGCTACGGACTTGAGGGTGTCATAGGTACATGCAAGCCCAATAGGCTGCATGACTTTCCCCAGTCAGGTAAGGCACCAGCATGCAGATCACTGCTCCCAGAACCACTGATATGTCCTAGCCACCCACTCAAAAATCTCCAAAAACACTTTGGGCTCATCATCAGGCTTCATTTTGGTAAATGTTCCACCCCTCCCATCTGGGTTACAGAAGCTACACACACCTGAGTGTGGGGCTTTCCTTGTTTCAGCAATTTCAGCATAAAGCGTTGCTGCTCCTTTTGCCACTTTTGACAAAACTGCTGCTGAATCTGGAGATGCTGCAACAGCTGCTGTTGTTGCTGAAATGCTGATCACTGTTGCTGATGCAACCCCTCCATCAGTGTCAGCCCAGCCTTGGGGTCCATTCTGCAGGCTCAGAGCTAAGGGCTGCCCACTTTCCACCCCCTGTTTATGCAGGTTGGTGTGCCTGCTCCTGTGCCAGCAGGCATTGTCCCCTTAGCAACCCCTCCATCAGTCCAAACAATACCCTTGATCCAAAAAAACAAACAAGCAAAGCAAAATCTTTATCTTTTCTCCGGGCAGCAGGAGAGGGCTCTTTTGGCTCTGGCCCTTCCTAAACGCTTCTCTAGGTTTCAGTCTACCTCCCAACCACACACTGCTCTTTCCTTGACTCTTCTCACTCCTCTTGAGCTGCCAGCTAAGCGCTCACACTTGGGCTCCTACCCCAGCACTTACTGCCCCACTTAAAGGGCCAGATTGCCCTACTACAGTCCTGTATTGCATTACTACACGTGGAGAGTAACAAAGGCTACCATTTTTAACACAAAAGTATAAATAATAAATATTAGATGAATTTTGCTAGAGATTTTCAACTAAGTTTGATGACTTTTAATTTTTTCCCCCAACTAAAGAGATGGGCTGATTATGTGTTGAATAAATTATAGAACAAATATATGTCTTTTATAATTCAACCAAGGATAGTGAGTTCCTTCAGCTATCTCTAAAATGATTCTTTGAGGTAAAAAGATACAAAACTAGTAGGCAGAAGCATCCAAAACTAAAAGGGAGTCTGTTTGGGTGCAAAGAGCTATACAAATCCTGTGCAACTGCTTCTATCCTTTCATGCAGATTTCCCAGCAAAGCTGCCAAGGAATGTTTCAGCTCATAATCAGCTGGATCTTGTTTGACTGGTTAGCATGATGAAGGGGTATATCTTTCTCATTAGTGACTTTCCTGCCCCGCTGTTCCATGTCTCCTCTCCTCTTTGTACTAAAGCTTCATTACTATTTTGTCTGTGCAAAGTACCAACCAAATGTCCTGGCCAGGAAGATACTGGAGTGGCCAAAAACTAATTTCCTACAAGGCCATCTTTCCATTTAAATTATATAAAAATAAGGTTTTTAGGAAGCCTGTGCACTCAGAATAGGGAAGAAAGGAATCAGCAGGGGACATGGTGAAACATTCTCTTTTGCATATCACGTCCGGCTAGCTGCTGCACAAGGTTGCATTTTCACTGCGTTTGAAAGGAAGCTGATTGACAAAATATACACCACCCCTTGAGTGCTACTTCTAGGGTAATAGTGGGAAGAATAACTAGAAAGAAAATTCAACCACCCTGAAGGAACACAAAAGATATGCCACTATTTCTTATACTAGAGAAGCAAAAGTATCCTTCACTTCCTGACCTCAACTGCTATACAATTTTGTTTTGCAGCACTGTTAACATGCCTACTAGATTTCACCCTAGAACTAACTGTGGTAAAGATGATCTAAGAAGCATTTTGAATTCTTCTGAATAAAAGAGGAAAATTACATTTTTAAAAATGACAGGTATTACCTGTATCTGTCCAATTCAGCACTCTTGATCATGGAAAGGAAGAAGTAAAAAAAAGTATTTCTTCACCTGCCGTGTCTTTAGCTGGGGAAATTCTCTATTCCAAGAGGTCATAAACTCCAGCACCGTGGATGGATTTAAAAAGCCATAGGACAATTCTGTGATCACTGATATCTTTCCAATGTGAAGTCTGAGTAATGAAGCCAAATAATCATGTCTGACAATATCAGAATAGTTCCACAGATGTCAGGAAGTAATTTTCCCCACTATATAAAAGTGCAAGATAGACCAAGGGCCAGATCCTAAAAAACAGCTGAAATGCCTGAATGAGGATCTAGACAGACTGCAAGCACATAAATCCCAAACTGTGCCTCCATCCTCCTCACAGTCACTCAGTAGCTACATAACACTAGAGAGGCATTGAATTTACTAAGTACTTCTTAATCTCAAAATTGCTGAATGTTTTTAGGGCTTTGCTGTGTGCCACTGTGGAGCAGAAAATGTGAGAATTATGAAGCTGGAAGACAACACGTGGTTAGAGCATGACGTGGTGGGGGCGGGGAAGGGCGGTCCCAGGTTGTAGCCCTATCGGTCTAGAGGCAAAAGGAACCAAGACTCGTGGCAGAGGCGATATCTTTTATTAGACCAACTAGATATTATAAAAAAAAATGTCTTTATTTGCAAGCTTTCAGGCACAGGTACCCTTCATCAGCCATAGGAGACTGCAAAGATCGTAAAAGTTCTCCTAGGTAGAAATGTAAATTCATATTTCACAGGAGAGCTGAGGGTGTGGTATCGTCTCCTGTTTGGAACAGTGCATTTTGTATGGATCAGGCTGAGACAAAAGTTGGAAAAGTCTTGTTACCTTGAAGTTGGGGTCCAGTCCCTGTTCACAGAACTATTTATGCATTTTACATTACACTGTTATTTGATAAAAACAAGCAATTCTGAAAGCGGACACCAGAACCCAGAATTCCCATCACCTCCCTGAGTGCCCCAACCATGGTGCCACAGAGTCATGGGCCCTTCTGTTTCCCCTCCTTCCAGCTTCATGAATTCTGTATTCTTTAAAAGGAGAAGAAGTTTCCTCTTCCTCCCCAGCCTCACTTACAGCTTGAGGCTTGCGGCGCTTTCATGGGAGATGAAGGTTTGAATTCCCTCCGGCTAATGAAGGAACTGGATCCAGCTCACTCAATTCATGGGCAAACGTTTAAATTGCTGCCCTCTTACACATACGATGGGGAGGAGGCACCAGTGGCCATGTTTTAGAGCAAACTCGGGTCAGTTCTTTCAAACAACCCTTTCATAGGTGTCCAGAGCATGGGCCTAACAGATGGATCCTGATTGCACAGAGGCCGCTGTTCTGCACGTAAAAGCACGTAAGCAGATGGCTCTTGTGCAGGGCCAAGTGTAATCTCTGGGCTTCTCATAAGTGCCTGTGTACTAGTCCTAAAAAGGCAAGGGACGAGGGCACGTGCCCTGTTGTATACATGTGTGTACCTGCAAACTCTTCAAAAACAGTTAGTACCAGGTCCCCTGACCTCCTCTTGGACATTGATTAAGCAGCTGATATCTTACAAATAGCCCCAGAGATGAAAACCGTAATAAGGTAGGAAAGAGAGCGCCAGGAACAAGGGGCAAAGCGCAGCCTGGAAGAGAGTGAGCTGTGTTTGTATTTTCCAGCATCACAAACTGAGCTGCCAACGTTGTTATCTTCCAGGATCAATATTATTCTTGATGATTTAAGAAATGGAAAGAACAGAGCTGGGTGTTCCAGGTGAAGACTGCAGTGCTAGCAGGCAGGGAAGGAAACAGAAAAACTGAAAAATTGCAATGAAAAGGAAGATTGCTATACCAGGTCCTGCCTTCGCTTAAGCTCTCCCCACTTTCCTCTGGTCTTCCCAGAGACTGCAAACAAGGAGAAGGGTCTGAGTTCAAGGGGTCTCCATCACATGCACACTTCTTATCTTAATAACTCTTAGTGCCTGTAAGATGAGTTGCCTGTAGTTGCTGGCTTCTTTTTAGACATGTTTTACCTCCAATTTTCTCCTGAAACACCAGAGCCCTCTGGCGGAGGACATCAGAGTACTCATAGGAGATCTTATCCAGTGAAGGATGCTGGAAGTTAATGGCACATAGAGGTTAACGGCTGGGAGGCAGGTGGTGACCCGAACCGGGCCCCCAAACCCCTGCTGGTTCCCTGCTATAATCCTCTATTTCATTTTTTCTACCTTACAAGCAGCGAGTGTCTCAAGCGCCTTTTTTACTGTTTTGCTTCCACATGATTCATTCTAAAATCAGAGGTACTGGAGTTAAGCTTTATAGCTACTTGTTGTCAGCCTCTGGTCTGAGGCAGGTTATCTTTCACTGGAGAAAAGTGTTCACAAAGAAAGGGAGCGGGAAAGACAGGGCGGAGGACGCGGGGCCGTCCTGCAGCAGGGAGCAGGGCTCTGCGTGCTGGGACCCGGACGAGAGTCCAAAATCCGAGCAAGACTCTTTGCCACGCAGCCCGACACCAAAACACCTCGGTCTGGGGACCGAGTCGGCTAGACCAGCGGGCGAGCCACGAAGCACTCAGGCATTGACAGCAGACGGGGCCGAGGGCAGCCGGGCGGCGGGGCGGGCAGAGACGCGGGCTGGCAGCCCACGGGATGGCGAGGCAGCGCTGCCAACGCGCCTCCTCCTCCCCCTCCTCCTCCTCCTCCGGGCTTTCCAGCGCAGCAGCGCGGGGGGGCGGCAGCCAGGACGGGCAGGGCGAGCCGGTGCCCGCTGCCCCCCGCAGCCTCC
>NW_005841922.1:3578669-3581478 GCF_000455745.1 Alligator sinensis
GGCTCGGCCGCCGTGCGCCTGGCCGTGTCGGCCGTGTACTCCGTGGTGTGCGCGCTGGGGCTGGTGGGCAACGCGCTGGTGCTGCACCTGATGCGCGGCAAGCGGGGCTGGCGCAAGTCCTCCATGAACCTCTTCGTCACCAGCCTGGCCGCCACCGACCTGCAGTTCGTGCTGACGCTGCCCTTCTGGGCCGTGGAGAACGCGCTGGACTTCACCTGGCTCTTCGGGCGCGTCATGTGCAAGGTGGTGTCATATGTGACGGCCATGAACATGTACGCCAGCGTCTTCTTCCTCACCGCCATGAGCGTGGCCCGCTACCGCGCTGTGGCATCGGTGCTCAAGAGCCAGCCCAGGGGCGGCTGTGGCTGGGGGCGGGGGGGGCTCTGTGCCCTCATCTGGGCTCTGGCCGTGGTGGCCGCGCTGCCCCATGCCATTTTCTCCACCACTGCCAACGTCTTTGGCGAGGAGCTCTGCCTGCTGCGCTTCCCCGACAGCCCCAGCGCGCGCGTGCAGCTCTGGCTGGGGCTCTACCAGGTGCAGAAGGTGCTGCTGGGCTTTGTGGTGCCTCTGGGCGTGATCAGCCTGTGCTACGCGCGCCTGGTGCTCTTCCTCCGCGGCCGCCACGCGAGCCAGCGCCGCTCAGCCAAGGTGACGCGCTCGGTGAGCGTGGTGGTGCTCAGCTTCTTCGTGTGCTGGCTGCCCAACCAGGCGCTCACGGCCTGGGGCGTCCTGGTCAAGCTGAACGCCGTGCCCTTCGGGCCTGCCTACTTCCTGTCGCAGGCCTACCTCTTCCCCGTCAGCGTGTGCCTGGCACACTGCAACAGCTGCCTCAACCCCGTGCTCTACTGCCTCATGCGGCGCGAGTTTCGCCAGGCCCTCAAGAGCCTGCTGTGGCGCCTCGCCTCGCCCTCGCTCACCTCCATGCGCCCCTTCACCCTCAGCACCAAGCCCGAGCCCGACGAGCAGGCCCTACCTGCCCTGGTGCCCCTGCCTGCTGCTGCTGCTCCGCTGCCTCCCACCACCCCATCTGAGCTGCTCTACTACCCGCCTGGCGTGGTGGTCTACAGCGGCCGTTGTGACCTGCTGCCCGCTGGCCCCAGTGAGCAGCGCTGCTGAGCGCCCACCCCGATGGCTGTGACTGTGGGGTGGGATGTCTGGGCACAAAGGCAAGCCCTGCAGCGTTCCTTGGACCTGGCCTCCACCCCGCAGGCCTCAGGGACTGGGCTGAGGCCCTGTGAGGTACGGGGGTATTGCCCCTGGCTGGACAGTGCTGAGGGGCCAGGATAAGGTGGCAGGGAGCTCCCACAGCATCAGCTTCAGTGCCAGGCTTCCCTGAGGAGCCACTTTGCATAGCTGTGGTGAGCCCTACATGCCCAAGGGTCTTGGAGAGGGAAGCTGGGCACCTGAGGGGAAAAAAGCAAAGCCTGAGGCCATACTGCATTGCTTGTGTCTGACCCTGATCCCCCACCCACGGCTGCTGCAGGGCAGGAGGAAGCTGAGGCACTGGCTCAAGCCCACAGGCTGGGGGTGCAGAACCTCCTGCTGCAGCCAGGTTTTGTCTTTACACACTTGTGTCTGGGCTAGAGGCTTCATCCTCGCTGTGGTTCATGCTGGCCAGTGATTCCCAGAGTTGGAAACAATGATCTGGACACTCTGCAGAGGTTTGTTCCAGGGCAAATGTCTGCCACGAACATTTGAGTTCAGCCAGGAACAGGCTGCACAGTCTGCATTCTCCAAAAACATGTTTGCCAGGTGTCTACCCTGCCCTTTACTGCCATGTCAATATTGTGCCAGCCAGTTAAGCTAAAAGAGAAGCAGGAAACTCGGGGCAGATCCTGCATGTGACATTTATTCCTGTCAGATGCAAGAACAATAGATTTTCTCGCTTCAGTTGCCAGAGCAAAACACTGGGGAAAATTTATTTCAGACTGACCGTTTCACAGATTTGAAATAAAAACTGTCATTTAGCCATTATTTCGTGCTTTTTTTTTTCCTTTTTTTAAACTTTGTTTAGGTTGATATGGAAAGAAAAATGTAAGTTTGCAATGAAATACCACAATAGCTCTTTACATGTCTCATTTTTACATTTTTTACTGAATTTCCCCCCTTTTCTCAGCCAAAACCATTACTTGAATTCAAAACAAATTTATGAATAGTTTTGGTCACCTCCAAACTGCAGTTTTTGTTTAACATTTGGCAGAGAGAGAGAGAGGTAGTTAACAGTATTATGAGTTTTTCTCAGTTATGCTGAAAAGGGTTTGTGTGACTATAGGCTGAGAGCTGGCTTTCTGCAGTGGAGTGATTTCCACTTCCATGCACAGCGATAGAGTAGAGCCTGAGACTTTCTGTTTTTGCCTCGGCCAACCTTGTACTTGTCTCGGACAGCCGGAGCCGACTCGAGATGATTCAAATATCACTCGGTCGTTTGGGCGGGCTGGTGAATGGAGAAGCAGACACAGCTTATTGGTTGCAAAAACTTTACTTACGCCGCTTGTAGCCGCAACGCAGGTGGTCCAGTCGCTTGAACAACTATGTGAGTTGCTCCAGCTGGCAAGGCTCAGGCCAGCTAATCCGTCCACAAATTAAGCCGGCAGGGAAAGGGTACGTCGAGGATTGCGCTCGGCGACGGGGAGAAGAATCGATAGGTGATCAGTCTATCGATCAGCTCAGCCGCAAGTCAGATCTCTTTAGAGGCACTCTGCAGCCTGCTCAAAGTTCTCCGACTTGGGCGGAAGTCGCACGAAATTTTAAACGGCTAGCAAGCCAATTACTAAACGCCACGTAGGAATAATTTAGAACTGGCCAATAG
>NW_005841922.1:3586801-3594005 GCF_000455745.1 Alligator sinensis
TCTCTCTTTACGGAGAAGTAGCCATCAATATTTCTTTCATCCCCTTCTACCGCCTGGTGGTAAGCGATATGCGCCCATAGATCGTTTGCATTCTCCACGCGGCGGGTCCCGGTGCGCCAGGGACAGCACCCAATTAGGTTCATCTCCATCACCGTGCCCTTAAATCCCATCCTCGTCGCCATGTCTCGGACGGCCGGAGCTAATTCGAAATGATTCAAATATCACTTGGTCGTTTGGGCGGGCTGGTGAATGGAGAAGCAGACACAGCTTATTGGTTGCAAAAACTTTACCTACGCCGCTTGTAGCCGCAACACAGGTGGTCCGGTCACTTGAACAACTATGTGAGTTGCTCCAGCTGGCAAGGCTCAGGCCAGCTAATCCGTCCACAAATTAAGCCGGCAGGGAAAGGGTACGTCGAGGATTGCGCTCGGCGACGGGGAGAAGAATCGATAGGTGATCAGTCTATCGAACAGCTCAGCCGCAAGTCAGATCTCTTTAGAGGCACTCTGCAGCCTGCTCAAAGTTCTCCGACTTGGGCGGAAGTCGCACGAAATTTTAAACGGCTAGCAAGCCAATTACTAGCCGCCACTTAGGAATAATTTAGAACTGGCCAATAGCGGAACACAAATTTGCATTCAAATGGCGGGAACTCTCTTGCACCGAGGTTTTTCTGTTGTAACAAAAACCTTTTTTTGTGCAAGAGGCTCTCATGTGGCGGGAAAATTCCATCGTGCCGAGGCACCAAAATCACTGGGTTGTGACAGTGCTGACTTCAGTGGGAGTTGTGGTTTCCAGGGGGCTGGACAAAAATAGAGTAAAATCCAAGGAGGTGGAATTAAGACTTGCTCCTCTGCCCAGGAGCTACAAACTTGAATAAATAAATAAAACAGTGGAGATGAGGGATCCTTACAGTCCTTGTCACTGCCTTACTAGAAGGACTTAGAGCTTCCTAAAGACTCTGAAGGTCTCTGAGTAGGGATGTGCATCTACAAAAGATCTGAGACATCTAATACTAACTGCCCTATAAACATCTAAACCAAAATGTAAAGGCTCAAAAGCAGAGCTGAGCCGTTGCCTAAACCGAGGTGCCTAAAATCCATAGGCACCCAATGTTCATCAGTAGGATTCCTTAGGCAAGCTTAAAATGTCTGTCGCTCAGCATGCCTGTAACTGCCTAAGTCCCATTAGAAACCACAAACTAAGTGCTCCTCTGCCGTGTCCTTCTTAAGAGGACGTATCAGACTGGGCCCCACAAAGCACAGAAAGGGCAGGGGGCACCACTTCTTTATCCAAAAGGTCAGTTAGGCAGCTAGGGGTGACCTAGCTTCAAGTGCATCTTCTGCCCAAGAGAATCTGAGCACAAGACTCCCAACTCAAGGGGAAGCTCTAAGCACCGAGCTCCAGGGTGCTCTGTGCTGGGGTGTGTTTACCAAACCTTCCTCCTGAAGCTGTTCCATTTGCCATGGACTCAACTAAATAGTCACTGAGCACAGAGACACTGAGAAAGTGAGGTTTAGAGTGGCAGGAAATCCTTGAAGGCTGGTCAGTGCTCCACCAAATATTGTATCTAAAATTCTTGAACCTTCATCAGAGCAGGATTGCAACCCAGATAGGCCCATTCTCTTGAAGGCAATGACCCTGTAGTGTAGTGAGGATGTTTCTTCTCTCTCTGCCTTTGGTCTAAGGAATATGTAACTATGTGGACTAACTATGTAACTAATGTGGAAACACTTCAACAGGAGGGACAGAGAGAACCTTACCCTTCAGGAATTTATATGGCTTTATTGCTAAATCATTCTGTTGAGAAGCAAAAGATGCTGGTTCAAATTTCTCTAGTCTTCTACACCATGAATGAGTCCCCTAAACACTGAGTAAGGGGATAAAAGGGTAACAGTCCCACCTGTCAGAAAGGACTAGCATAAGCACCTAACTAAAGGACTGGTCTCAGGCTATGAACCCCAGTCTGAAATAAATGATTCTCTGTACCTCAGAGTAAGTTCTGGAGAGGTGACTCTTAAGTGCACATCCATGGCGTTTCCTATTCAGCATTGACAGTTTTTGTGAATGGACTGAACAAATCTGCAATGCTTAGTATTGCAATACATATATCCTTGTGTGGATTCAGCCGTGGTACCCATGATATAATAATGATCTACAAATATTTCAAGTGAGTAGAACTGCAGGTGTAACATAGATGGTGTTTGTATGTGGTTCAGAACAGTCAGAAACTGAGCAAAACAGAATTTTTTAGAGCAAAAAAGCACTGGCTTTACCAAGAAAAATCTAGTTGCCCCTTTTCCAGCCTCTAAAATGATTACTTCTTTCTTTATACCTTGATACTACCAGTAAGTCTCTATGCAGAATGTTCTGAAACTAACATGAGGCACTACTGAATGTTTAGAGGAATTCATCTACAAGGAACTGTCATGAATTGGGACCTTGATTTTGAAGCTTTTTCTGAGGATATTTTCTCTCCAGATTCAGAAGAGGATTTTAACCTAATCACATGGAGTTAATCAAAAACATTGTATACTGAGAATCCTATTATAAGAGTGAATTCCAATTGTATTTCTCCAGGACACAAGGTGTCAGTCAATACAGGTGGCCAGACATCTCTAAGACAAGGATGGACACTGGGTTACACTGCACCTTCATTACAGCATGAGTGGTGAAATTCACATCTTCCATCATTGCAGGAAGATGCATTCCATAGATGGGTGAAATAATTGGTCTTTTTACAATTCATAAATGCACAGATTTTTCGGACTAAATCATGGCTCCAATTATACATACAGAGCAAACATGGAATATTGACCCGTAATAGATGACAAATCACAAACTGAAAACTAAATCAGATATGAAATTCATTTCTTTATGACTGAAGACAGTTGATGAAACTTGTTTTTTTCTGTGCGAGAAAAATTAAGAGATAATGTGACAAGTGGCAATAGCTCTTCAGAGTAAAAAAAATTGACCAAATAAATAAACAGGACCACTGAGCGCTCCTCGCTTTTGTATACGCAGTTTTTAATTATGACTGCCCGCTGTTTTTCAAAGGGATCCCCCGCTTCATTTAGTGCTTAAGATGGATGATGCAAAACAAATGGATTGATTGTTTAGTATTTATCTTTATCTTCACTGCTCAATGGCTGGCTCTATTGCATTTTTCACCACATACCATCTAACTCCATATCGAGCAAACCTGGGACCTGGAGAAAACAGCTCTTCTTTATATTCATGGCACAAGGCTGCTCAGATAGTATATATGAGAATTGAGAAAAATTATACTTTTATTTGAAGCTGTATCATAGATTGGAGATAAGTAAATTGGTAACAATTTACATTTAGCAACAATTAGCCCAGCATTACAGACATGGGAAAGATATACAGATAAAAATGTTAACAATCCTTTGTTAGTCAAAAACAGTAGACTTTGTGTACTTGTGCAGATTTTGAAATTTAATTTGAAAAGTCTGTAAAAATGGTACGTTTATCTTCTCAGTTCAGCTTTCTCGTATATGGTCATATACAGAGAGAATCATAAACACTTAGATTAGTGGTCCAACTATATTTTTGCCCCTTTCCTTTTCTCCTCAAACTAAAGATGAAGCTCAGAGAGACTCAAAGGAATTTTATTCCTCCTGCTGTATCATAAAGAGAATTATTTACTACGCTCCAATCAGACATGCCTTTGCAAACCCAGTGATAGCAATTAGGCTGCACAGTTGTCAGCACGCTCCTGGTCTGAAGACAATCATGATTCCATAGCACTAACAGACTAATTTCACCTGCTGAGCTTGCCTAGTTGATGATGAAGTATGAAAAGAAAAGAACTGAGTTTGTACCCCGAGCTTTAAGGGACACAAATGTATGAACTGATGTATCCAAAACACTTCTAGGAATCTGACTAACGTTGCTATGAAATTATTGAAATACAAACATGTAACTACTATGCCTTTTTTTTTTTTTTTTTACAGACACCCCTCTCAAAGGAGAAGCAGTGTAGTAAAGTATTGCCTGTGGACAACTAAACAACACATCCTTGCTAACTCTTATGATTTTATGACAAGTCTCACAATATATGGTGCTTTTCTTAAAGTCTCAACTCCTAGAGTCAAGTGATTCGGAGAGAATCAGCTTGCATTTAAAACTAAACCAATTAGGCTTGAATCATGATTTCTGAAGGCTAGGGTCTAGCACTGTTGTGAATATTTTGCTTAAATTCCACAGAGACCTAATCCTGCAGCAAGTTCCTTGTGGCCACGCAGAGTCACACGAGGTAAATCACGATTCCTAAGCCACTATTGCTTCAATGTCATGTAGGGTTCAGGTTTCTTGGTTCAGCCATATGGGGCTGTTTGCAAGACTGTTCCCTTACTTCTATACTTGTAATATTCATCTATTAACACTAGATCCATAGCTTGGCACTGGCTGGAATGGATAGGAAGAAGGAGTCTGAGAGCTGGTAGCCGTAAATGTGGCTGGTCTGGGCTATGTGGCAGGTCTGGGCTATGTGTGGCCCTGCAGGTGGCTTTGGCAAATGTGTCTGCAAACATCTCCCCAAGCTATACATGGACTATAAACATACCTTAATCAGAGATCAGCAACTTATGTCCCATGGGCTGGATGCTGCCCACCAAGAGACTGGATTCAGCCTGTGAAAGTCTGATCCAGTCTGTATTTTAGAAAAGGCTGTTATGGATAGGTTATTCCCTGCTTCCACTGATTTAACCTGCGTTTTACTAACAGCCAACGAATCTGCTGCTGCTCTAGTTCCAGCCTCTGTGCTCCCTGGGGAAGACTGCTTTCTCACCTCCTACTCCCTCTTCCCCCTTCTGCTTGGACTCACTGGCACCACTGAATTAGCCACTCCTAACCCTTGCTCACCACACTTGTCAGCAGTGATGGTGAGCAGAGGCTGCAATGGAGGATGTGAGAGAGAGACCTTCCCATGGAACACCGTTGGCTGGAGAATCAGCAGCCTGCCCATAGTACAAGATTGCCTTTTGTTGGTGGCAATACTTTATCCTGTTGTGTATGTGATGCTTTCTTGAGCCTGCTATTTCTTATGAGGCTGCAAACAGTCATCACCTTTGGGCTACTATAAGCATTTTTATGGTGGCACAAAGCAAAGGCAAAAGGACATTCATACCCTTTGTCGGACTACAAATGTCCAAATTTGTAGCCATAAACAGGTGGTATTAATTTGTGCTGCTATTTTGCAGCTGGCATCTATTTGTTTTAAGCCAGGAGAGAGTGGGCAGCCCAGGGCTGCCTGCACTCCCTAGTTGCCCCAGCCAGGCACTCTTGGGGCATCAGGGGCCAAATCCTGTGTGCCCTCCAGGAATTCCTCTCAGGAATTCCCAGGACATGCAGGATTGGACCTCCAAAGCCCTGGGAGTGCCTGCCTAGGTTTCCCCATTGGCAGGGATGTGACCAGGGTTTCTCACTCAGAACATGCCTCTGCAGGTAGGGAAACCCAGGGTTCTCCTGTTTTCAGAAGCGTGCCCCAAGTGTTGTCTTGCAGGATTGGTCCCCTGCCACTCCTGGGGGCAGCAGAGGCCTGACCCTGTGAGACAATGGGTGGCACATCCCAGGTTAGCTGATCCACTTAATTTGGCAACATCTGTTTATAGTCCAAGTACTCACACAGCAGCGTACAATGGAAAAGAGAACCAATCCTGCAGTCCATGATGGGCATTTTGCCAGAGTAATTGACTGAATGATTGGACCCAGTATGATAGGCAGCTGCTACTTAGAAATGTCAGGAAGGAAAACAGAAGCTTGGTCTAGTTATAGAATTGAAGGTGAGAAACAGGATGGAGATGGCAGCTGCTGAATTGAGAGGGAAAGCATGCCATCCAAGAAGGTTGGTTTATTTTTTTCTTTGGAAAGGTGCTACTTTAAAATGACCCCGAGTCTGACCACTTGAAAAGACTCACACGAGACTGTACTTCTCAGACAAAGAAAAGGTTTCAAACCAACAAGTTGCTAATGGAAAACAAGTTGTTTTGAGAATATTTGCAGCTCAAACCTTGATGTAGTAGCCAGAGAACTCTAGAGCCATGTCTATACAGCAGGTGAAGGTCTGGCTGCAGTACAGATATGCCTATCCATGCTAGCTTTAACCTACCTACAGTTGCATAAGTAGGTGTGGGCACATGGGGTGCCAGTTTAGAGGGGGCACCAGAATACTGGTCCCTAGGGAGATAGCACCACGGCAGCAGTAACTGCAACCCCTTCTCCCAAGCAGCATTTCTGTCCAGGGCACCAAAATTCCTAGTTATGCCTCTGCCTCACTAATATGGAAAGGTTAACAGGAGTGGAGAGCACTAAACATTTTCTCAGTTACACTTAGTGTATATTACTCTGAATACATGCAAAAGAACAGACTACTACCATATAGAATGGTGTCTTCATCTGATGCATCTACAGGGGAGCAGAATCGCACAGGTGACACACAAGAAAGAGATTTAATACAAGAATGAGGGAGATTTAATACTTATGCAGAAAATATAGGGGATCAATATAAAAGTAAAATAAGTGATGCATTATTTGTTAGATTTTAGTAAGTTCCAGAGTTAAAAACAATTTAATAATTTAGTCTTGGAAGAATGATCAAAACTGATTGCTGCATTGTTATGCAGGTAGACAGCAGTTGGGTACTGACAAATTCGCATCTCCATAAAATTAGATAAGAAGTATTTGATATTTTAAAGCTCTAAAGCGAGAAAAGCTACTTCAAGATGTTTTCTAGCAGATAATACCATCCTTGCTATCTACCCATATAACATTGTTTAGCAACATAAAGCACATCTCTATAAATCTTTGAGAACATCTGCCTGACAGCGCTTGCCCAACCTGCAGGGGCTGGTAATGATGTGCGGATATCAATGAAAGGAAAATGCTGCACTGTTACTGAGAGCACTGCCAAAGCTGAGACTTTTTATTTGACTCCTTACTTATATAATTTATTAGTAGGAGAACTTTTCATAAGAATAGTTCAAATTGCTGCTTTTCAAAGGAATCAAGAAGACCTAATAGGATTATTATGAAATATAAGGAAGTAAACTGGACTGATGGTAGTAACATGACTAATCTTCCAATGACTTCTAAGCAAGGGAATAAAAAAAAAACATTTTTTTTTCATAATTGACTTGATTGTTTATTCAATTGGAACAAAGATAGGTTTCCTGAGGGAAAG
>NW_005841922.1:3594015-3594583 GCF_000455745.1 Alligator sinensis
AGAGAAACAAAACAATGTGTCAAGGTAGAAAAGTAACAAGGCTAAGCCTTGTCTTCTGCACCGATTCATTTGACCTAGGACTGTTTATATGAAGGCTACTGTTCTGAATTATCACAGTGCTTGCTCTTATACACTTCCTATTTTATTAAAGTCCACATTACATCTTTATATATTAGATTTTATTTATACCAGTACAAACCTGACTGAACAAGATATGCCCCAGTGTCCTCTTGATTTCATAATAGGTTATTCCATCAAAGACACTCACTGGTCTGTTATTAAATGCAATGACTGATAATAATTTAGTCCATGTACTAAATTAAATTTAAAAGGCATAAATTGGATGTTTCATTAAATTGAGACTGCTACTTGTGCATTTTTTTATGACTAACACTTTTCAAGTACTTTTGCCTTGATTTGCTTCCTGTTTAGGAATGGGTTTTGGTGACATTTTAAAGGATTTTTCCTTTAAGAGAACACTGCTGGCATTACTAGGGCTTTTTTTAATTTTAAGAATTATTTTTCAAATTAGGATACTTATAGTTTGGGTTGTGTGTATTTTTTGTGT
>NW_005841922.1:3594593-3595690 GCF_000455745.1 Alligator sinensis
GTCTCGTTATTATTCCAGAATCTTGTACAGTGTTTTTTTTATATTAAGATTCTTACAAGACAATGAGAGCTGTTATGTGTATTGTACAACATGATCAAATGAACTTTACAAAGAAAAGTAATAAAAAATGTCGTGAACTCAACCCCTGAAACAGCCTTCTCCAAGTTTCTTCTTAATATCATGCTTCTCCCTTCTCATAACATTATGCTTCTTACCTTGCTATAACATTTTAGACTCATAGCAACTTGCCAGGTATGAATGTTTTGCTTATTTGTCTTTGTTTGTATAATAGAACACAGTTGACCTTCACTATTCAAGCATTTTAAAGACCAGCATTTGCTAAATCCTGAGAGAAAAATACTGACAAAGGGAAAGGTAAACTTCCCAAAGGTTCCTCACACCAGAACCATGACATGGAATCACCTAAAAACAGGACTGGAAGGGACCTCAGAAGGCTGTGCAATCCAAACTCATAGTCCAGGCAGGATGATCCTTTTCTGAACCACTCCAGACAAATATTTGTCTAAACTTAAATCACAACTTTGCATTTGTTTTCTGTCTCATAATACATTTAGAGTCAAACTATGACCCCATGAACCTCTGGATCACTCATCAACAAGGCACACTGCTCTAGGGGAATGCTAAAGGACAAGGGTTGCTATATTTCTTAGAAAGCCTGTTACCCACACCCCCATTTCTGACTTCTGCAGAGGCCAGGCTCTCTTACACTTCTAAAAGCCTTCCTCCTGGAAGATTTCACGGTGGGGAGGGGCTTTATAAGTTAAAGGCGGAGGGTCAGCATTAGCCTATGATAACAATCCCCAAAACAGAATCTCAGAAAAATTGTGTTGAGGTGGGGACAATGCGTCATAGAGAGGCCATGGCTCTCACCTCTTCCTGTCTTCCCATCTCAGCTCAAGGAGCTCAAATGTGACACAGAGTCCATAAGGAGTTTTCACCAAGGTCAAAATGAAGGGGAGAACCCACTGAAGAGCTGTCCCTGTTTGTGCTGAACTCCCCATAGATTCATAGATGTTAGGGTCGGAAGGGACCTCAATAGATCATCGAGTCCAACCCCCTGCATAGGCAGGAAAGAG
>NW_005841922.1:3595944-3603492 GCF_000455745.1 Alligator sinensis
TATTTCTTGTAACCCCCGGGGGCACCTTGGTGAGTAAAGCCTCACCAATTCCCTTCTGTGCCCCCGTGATGAACTTATAGGCAGCCACAAGGTCGCCTCTCAACCTTCTCTTGCGGAGGCTGAAAAGGTCCAGGTGCCCTAGTCTCTCCTCATAGGGCTTGGCCTGCAAGCCCCTAACCATACGAGTGGCCCTTCTCTGGACCCTCTCCAGGTTATCCACATCCCTCTTGAAGTGCGGCGCCCAAAATTGCACCCAGTACTCCCACTGCGGTCTGACCAGCGCCCGATAGAGGGGAATTATCACCTCCTTGGTTCTGTTCGTCATGCATCTGCTGATGCACGATAAAGTGCCATTAGTTTTTCTGATGACTTCGTCACACTGCCGACTCATGTTCATCTTGGAGTCCACTAGGACTCCAAGATCCCTTTCCGCTTCCATGCCCACTTTCTCTTCATAACCAAACTGCAGAGGAAAACAGGAGGAGAAAAGGCAAGAGAAGTTTAAATACAGCTGTGTAATGAAGGAGTCAACAGCACCTAGTTTTATCAGGAGCCATACTGCCGGGAGGGGTAAGAGCAACATTGAGAAGAAGGCAGTGTATACAAACACTGGAGGACTGAGACTGGAAGCCTCAGTACGGTCCTGCAGTGAAGACACAGCTGTAGGTAAGGGAAGACAGCTGACATTTCTCCAGGGACCTGTTATAAGTGACACTAGGTGCATCTACACATGCACTTTTCTGTGGAATTGACTAATTAGCTCCACAGTAAAGTGTCACCGTCTACACTTGTGCCACTATTAGGTGCAGTAAATTAATTATAGTACTTTCCAGGACAAGTTCTATCCTATTGCAGAGTTCTTCAGTGTGCTGAAACATATGTAGACAGTGACCGGGGCTGGCTGGTGCTACAGTGTGGGGCAGGGGCAATGCGTAGAGGGTGCACATGCACCCGTTACGTGTGGCGGTGCACTCCCTGCAAAAAGGTGCTGCCATCTACGAGTGGTCCATGATCGCCCCTGGCCGCTGCCGACACGGCTGGCAGCACCTGCCGGGAGTCATGGACCCATGGTCAGTGCTCGCCACCCCCTCCCCGCCGCCAACAAACAGTGCCAGTGGCATGTGCAGGAGCTCCCCACTCACCATTGCTGGCTCCCGCTGCCGCCAAGCCGTGCCCCCCTAGCCACCAATTGGACCAACTAATGTCCCAGTGGGACCAACTGCAGAGTAGTGAGAGATGTTAGATAAGCTTTCAGGCACAGAGTGACCTGAAGAAAGGCACTGTTGCTGCTTACAAACATAAAACCCCCGCAAATTATAGTGCTTTACTTTAAACTCTGTGTCCCTGTGCTGAGCCCAGCGCATGTTTGGAAGAGGCATCACCTAAGTTGGACCCAGCTCACCCAACGTCTGTGTAGATCAGGTGCTTCAGCGGAGCTTTTATGGAACTTTTATGCAATAGCTGATTGAATCAGCTGTTAGACGGAAGCACCAAAAAGCCCTGCTGAAGTTCCCAGTCTATACAGACACCGCAGAGCTGGGTTGAACTAACGCACTGCTTCTTCCAGTAAAAGCACATGTTGTTTTTTAACATGTCTGTCAGTGCCCAGCATGCCTGAAAGTTTGTCTAACATCTTTCCTAACTATATGGTTGGTCTAATAAAAGACAGCACAATAAAACACTTGCTTTTTGCATGTTTCCTGGACCATCCCAACTCCAACAAAACTCCAGCCCTGCTAGGAAATATCCTGGCAGTCATGAAAGTGTAAAATGTGTCTCAAGGTGGCAGGTCAGTGCAGAGATATCCAAACACTCAGTACCAATGAAGAAACACAGACTGAGCTATTAGGGCAGGCAGGTACTTCATTATCTGATACATTAGATGCCATGTTTGATTGAACAGTGCTGATTAAAAACATACACAAATTTCTGTGTCACCACTCATTACATAATAGTACCTCAGGAGCAGCCATGGCTTAACAGTTAACAAAGCAATTGGATATGAAAGGCATAATACAAATAATACTTCTCTTCCAAAAACAAATAGAGTATTTTGGAAACAAGTAGTAAAATGAACTATTTGAATATGCTTTAGCCATGATTAACAGGGCTGGTTTTGTGCTTCTTATGAGCCATGGCTCTTCAAGTGACTCCATTTAGGAAGAAATGCAGAATCTGTCTCCCCCACTCTTTACTCTTAATCCATAAGGTCCCTTTTGAAATTTCAGTAGGGCTTACTAGACTCTGGATGGAATGACTCAAGATCCACTCCATGTAAAGAACTCTAGCATCATAATAAAAATAAGAATACAAACTCTGTAGTTACATATATACTGGTTTGCCTTCAGGATTTAGTAGATTGGTTTAATGTGTGCAGCCAGTACAATTTATGATAATGTTTTGTTGAATGGAATTAGTTCACAAAAATATTCTGTAAAAGGCTGTGAAAGGAGCAAGAATAATTCAATCAAAGTTTGATCCTTTGTGAAGGGCAGAAGGGGAGAGAAAACAGAGATTAAATTATTCAATCATGGTAAATGCTGTAGCACTCAGCTTGAGTGTTTTAGGTTGCTCACAAATTTTAGAATTTTTGGTCAAGATTTTTTTTTTAAAAGTGCCTAAAGTTTGAGTTTATTTAGGAAATTAAACAAGAGCCCATACTTTCAAAATGGGAATTGCAAGAAGCTTCTCATAAGCTCTCTATATAGATGCTAAACTATGTCTGGCCAAACATTCTTGAAAACTTTAGGGTTTGCACAAACAATACAATTGCATTGAGTTAACAGGGAGCAGCGACTTACCATAGAGAGATTGACATGCAGTTACTGTCTGTCTGCCTGCTCTTACTCCATGTGAAAGCTAAACTGGGGCAGGTTATCCCTGAATGAGTCAAGGATAAGTTGCCCTGGTTTACTTTTCACTTGCTGCAGCGTAAGGGCAGGCAGAGGAGTAGTTAGTGGGGTTGTGCGAAACAGCACCATTTTGTTTCAACTTGCATTTTGCCGTTTCGAACGGACAGTGTTTTGTTTCATCATTTCATTTCATTTCGAAGCACTGCTCCATTTCATTTCATCAAAACTGTTTCAATGCGTTTCAATGTTTTGCCCATAGGCTATAATGGGGAATCATGAACATGCTATAACTTTGTCATTTCTTGCTTGATTCACACAAAAATTGCGAGGATGGTAGCTCCTTCTGAGGGCATGAAGCCTGCCAAGTTTCAAGGAGACAGGTACAGGAGTTTCTAGGAAACTGCACCTCAAACTGCTAAAAGCAAAACTCATGTCACTTGCCGGCAGCAGCAGCTTCCTGTCATCCCGCGTGCACATCTGGGGGCCTGTGCCCCTGGGAGAGCTGTGCCGGACTCCTCCCAGGGTGCAGGCCCCCGGATCTTCATGCAGGATGACAGGAGGCTGTAGCTACCGCCTGGGATTGGCACTGAGCATAGCCCACGCCCAGCACCAGGAAGTCTCTTGTTAGCCCATGTGCAGGTCTGGGGGGTCGCACCCCTGGGAGGAGTCCGGCAGCACTGGGAGGCCAGGTTGAGCTCCATGGGGCTGGCAGAGCTGCTCGAAGTGCAACCCTGGCTCTCCTCGCCTCCCACCGCCAGGCTGCACTCTGAGCGGCTCCACTAGCCCCACGGAGCTTAGCCTGGTGGCGTGAGGTAGCAGGAGAGCCAGTGGTGGAGCAGCTCGAAGCACAGCCCTGGTGAGCGCAGCCCAGCGGGGGAGGCTCCACAGGCCCATGGAGCTGAGCCTGGCAGCAGGAGGCAGGGAAGACCCACTGGCCAGGGCTCTGAGCAGCTCCGCCACTGGCTCTCCACTGCCAGGCTCAGCTCCATGGGGCTGCAGAGCTTCCTGCCGTCAGGCTGTGCTTGCCAGGGCTGCACCTGGAGCCCGGGCTGCACTCCAAGTGGCTCCGCCACTGGCTTTCCCGCTGCCAGGAGCTCTGTGGGACTGGCAGAGCCACTCAGAGCGCAGCCCTGGCTCTCCCCTGATTCCCGCCACCGGGCTGCTTTGAAACGCAAAACATTTTGAAAGTTTCAAAACATTTCGAGTGCCCTCATTTCATTTCAAAGCTGTTTCAAAGCCTTTTGTTTCATTTTGATTTTACTGTTTCAAGCTCAAAACGCATTGAAACAGCTTCAAAACAAAACACCGGTTAAAATATTGCACAGCCCTAGTAGTTAGTTACCATGTTTTGTTCATCCCATTTTCCCATTTACTGATACTGGAGGACCCCCTCCCTGCTCCTGTGAGACCCTTTATCTGCCCCAGCATTGCAGCACTCATGAGCTGCCTGCTACCTAGAGGTAAGTAGAAAAAAAAACATTTAAAGCTGCGTCTATGTCTGAATCAATTCAGAGGGTTCCAATTTGATTCAGAGAGATTAAAGGGTCCTCTGATTCAATTCAGATTCGGAGATTCAGCCACCGAATCAGGCTGAATCTCTGCCAAGTTGAATCAGGGACCAAAGCTTCATTCAGCCCTACTGCTGTGTACAAAAGTGGCTTAGCATACTAACACATTTTGACCAAAGGAAGGGAAGCAACAAAGCAGTTAGAACAGACAAGCCTTCAACTTGAAAAGTTAGGCAATTAGTTGTATCAAGAATCCCTACTTAGTGAATAAATAACTCCCTGGGATTGTAATTACGTCAAATGAATAAAAAAGGGAGGGAACGCTCAGGAAAGACCGGTATGAAAACAGCACCACATAATATACAGATCAGGAGAGGAAATTTGCCCCTGTAGTGATTTATTTCATCATCCATGTGTTGTTCTATTCCACGTATCGTACAAACAAAGCAACAAAGCAACAGCCTATCAATGACACAGCCGATGCGGAAATCACGACCACTACAACACTGCCAGCAGCACTGACCAAGAATCCTAGGCCCACTCCAACAATGATCTGTGCCAGCTGCACCATGCAGGTAAGTGCAGCACAGTCAATTCCTTTCCCTCGCCCAGGGTCTTCTGCTTTTCCTTTATGCTGCTGCTTCTGACTCTGCAAGAAAGCATAAAACAAACCCTGGTCAAATGAGACGAAACTGATTGCATGCAGCTCTTGGCAGCCCATTTATAAATGCTTCTCCTAGAGGAGGCAGATGGTGCATGAAGCATCCTAGCAGGCTCCTCGTGCTCTCTTTTTTGTCTGCCAATGCCAGATTCCAAGTACAAGAGTCAGTGTTACAACATAAAAATGACCATTACAAGTCATTACAAGCAACAATAGGGTGTTTTTGGGAGAGTTTAAAACTGTAAATTGTCCCATTTCTCTTGCCAATCACCTCTTTCTCTATACCCTATTGCAGGATGAGCTTGGGGATATTTAGTCTCGTAGCATGACTTGAAGTTGAGCAGATTCAAGGCAGCAGGATCATTTCAGAGTGTAGGACCCCTCATCAAGTCTGCCTGTCTTAAGCTTCCTCAGGGTAAATTAGGGATGTTAGTGTTATGATCTGAACTACCACAGTAAACATATGACTAGTGTGTACTGCTGAACAGCAGCCATTTTCTCTTCCCCTGCTATGCAAAAGCATAGCGCAAAGCTGAATTTAGCACTCCACATCTAAGCAATGCATAGCTAATAGTCTATTAACCACTGGAGGCAAAAAATACAATTGATTTAAGTTTTATCTTGAGTCTTGTGGCTACACTTCTCCAACACTCTGATTTCTTTTGTGAAATTAATCCTGAAGTGAGAATCTGCACATCCATATTTCTGCTGTTAGCCTCAAAAATACAGAAGGCAATTCATTTCAAAGTCACATTGTCAAGGCACTGTGGTAGGTAAGCAGCCATGCCCCCTCATGCTCCTTACCACAAAGGAAGCTCATTCCTTTCTGTAAATGCTTTTCATATTGGATTGGAAAAATGTATTCCATTTTAAAAGGAGTATGGGAAATTCAAATATTAGAATCTTCCAAATCCAGTACATTCAGCTGGACTTGACTATTTGGGAATAACTTGTATCTAGTGCAGTAGACAGAACTGAGGGCCAATATTCTAACCCCAGATGCAGTTTACGTTTCATAGAATACATATGAATGGGAAAAATCTGCTCTCTGTTCTAGGATTTTCTTGAACAGTGCAATCTAACTGCAATTGTTTTCGACTCCATTATGCAAAAGCTTTTCATCTGAAGTATTTCAAACCCTTAGATCATAAGTTTTATTGAAATGGCAAATGTTTGCCAGCTGTGCCTACTCTCTAAATGTACCTGTAGTAATAAGGACAAGTGTATCAGTGTTTTAACAAATGCAGTCTGTGACTTGACTCTTCTTAGTCATTCCATCATGTATAGTAGAAGTTAAGATAAACTAATACAATTAAGACAAAATAAGCTAATGTCCCATCAAATCTCCTAAAAATAGCAGATATCAAAGGAAAACCACTTTTCTTCTGATTATATCTTTGATGATATTAGCTTATTAAATATGAACTTCATGGTATCTTTTAACTCACTTGCATCTAGTGATCTAGACCAGTGGTGCTCAACCTTTTGCTCCTAAAGGCCAGATGAGTGGCGCAGGGCTGGTCTGCAGGCCAGATCAGGCCCTGGGATAAGTACTGCCTCCTCCCTGCCTCATGTATTAGGATTGGGTCTCGGGGACTTGGTACTTGTTCCCACCCGCATTGGTTCTGGAGAATTGGCAGCAGGGAATTGGTGGCATTACTCCCCTACCACCAAATTTCCAGACCCATGGGGAGCCCTAAGAGCCAGATGAGACTGTGCCGTGGGCCGGATCTGGCCAAGGGGCAAGAGGCTGAGCACCCCTGATCTAAGCTAAACATGCTTGAACTTATTCAGAGCTAGATTTGGATTCTTGCATCTGCTTCCTAATCACCACAATGGTTTGATTCAAAGCTTGGGATATGATTCCCATGAGTTTTGAAGTTCAGTCCATCACTTGTTAAATCTTCCTGAAATTCTTAATGGCAGGGCACCTCAGTGGGCAGGAACAGAGAAATTAATAGGCAAAATTAAAAATTAATTCAGTAAAATATTTCATCCTACAGAGAACACCCTCAGGATTCAATGGAGCATACAGTTTCCTGTAGTTGTCTTTCAGATCTCAGTGCTTAAAAGGCACCACTGTTTACAATTTCACTTGCTCTCAGTCGTACAAAACAGCAGGGCATTTCTACATGGCCTCAATCTAGCTTTGCCTTGCTTGTAATTTTATATTTATATTATGGTTTCATTGCTTACATTTGCATTTCATGTATTCATCTCCTCAAATGTTCCAGTCCCAGTATATCATGAATCATTTTGTAAAGATAAGGTCATCAAACTTCACGTTCATCCTCCTCCTTTCAGACTCTCACAGATGTAGGAAACTTTGAAAAAGTTTCCACGAAAGGCATTAACACCTTATTCAACACAACATGAAAACCCTACTCTAGCCAGGAAAACAATTGAATTGAGTGGAAGGTATGCAGCCCT
Source organism: Alligator sinensis (assembly GCF_000455745.1). Classification (NCBI taxonomy): domain Eukaryota; kingdom Metazoa; phylum Chordata; order Crocodylia; family Alligatoridae; genus Alligator; species Alligator sinensis. Next base: position 3,603,396 of record NW_005841922.1, read on the forward strand.
TAAAAGGGTTACTTTAGGAGCAATATTAGATGCTGTAGGGGACTAAACACAGACTCCAGACATTTTTATAATGTAATGTCCACTGCTACATTGTAGG
>NW_005841922.1:3603523-3616444 GCF_000455745.1 Alligator sinensis
GGCACATTGTCAGAAGAGATGTAAATGCATGTCAGGCATCATAAAAAATGAGGGTTGGAAGAGACCTCAGGAGATCATGTAGTTGAACCCCCTGCTCAAAGCAGGACCATCCCCAACTAGTTCATCCCAGCACAAGCTTTGTCTAGCCAGGGCTTAAAACCTTCCACAGATGGAGGCTCCACAACCTCTCTGGGTAACTTGTTCCAGTGTTTTCCTATCCATCTAGTGAGAATATTTTTCCTAATATCCAACCTAAACTTCCCTTGCTGCAACTTGAGACCAGTGCTCCTTGTTCTGTCATCTACCACCACTGAGAACAGTCCAGCTCTACTCTCTTTGTAACCACCCTTCAGCTATTACATCTCCCCACAGTCTTCTCTTCTCCAGATTAAAAAAGACCAGTTCCCTCAGCCTCTCCTCGTAAGGCATGTGTCCCAGCCTCCTCACCATTTTGTTGACCATCACTGGGCTTTCTCCTATCTGGCCAGTTTTCTATCCACCTTACAGGGCATTTATCCAACCCAGACTTTCTTAGCTTGCTTGTGAGAATGTTGTACCCTTCTGTCTTGTACCTTTCTGTAAAGCATGTCACCATCTGCTCACAGACTTAGGCTTTTGAATGCAACTCATTGTTCTTCAGGTTATTACAGTGCACTAAAAAGCTTGTCTAAGCCTATCCCAGCCATGCTCTTCGTCCAGTATCACCCACACGAATCCTTGCTTCTCACATATTTCCTGAACCACCACAGCTACAACATTATTCCATCAACTACCAAAATTTGCTTATCATATTTTAGGCACTTGGGGCAGATCTGCTTGTATAAATTGGTCCAGCACCACTGAAGCTAATAGAACTTCACAGATTTACACAAGATGGGGTTTAATCATCAAACTTGCTCTTGGTAACCTAGGGGTGTGTGCTGAGATAGATTACAAAAAAGAACTGATTGCTGAGTGGAGCTTTAAGCACTGCTACCATATGAATCCATAAGATTCATACTATATATTATATAATGCAAATACAGAGTTAGCATTATAGTGCATATATATTATTGACACTATATATACACACTATATACTGTATATAACATATATACTATATATATATATTATTATGTTTCATATGGTAACGGTGCCTACAGCACAAATCAGCAATCAGAGTGCTAGTGCTTTAGGTGCAGTCCAAACACGTATCACAGCTTGTTCCAAAAGACACATGAGGATAAACAACTGTCTTGCTCAGAGCAGGACTAAATTATGAATGCTTTCAGTCTAGTCCAGTGGTCTCTTACCAATTTAGTCTAGTGGTTAAAACACAGGATAGTACCATAGCACCTAGGTTGTATCTCCAACTGACTATATGCCTTGACTATAGGCATATCCTGTGGAGGCTAGGATGCTCTTGGGATGCTCTCAAATACCCATCTGCTCTCAAAGGAACATTCCAAACCCAAAGATGCTCTAGGGTCATCCCCACCTCCTGATCAAGTACTCCAGATCTCAAGTGCAGCCACAAAGGGATTTCCTAGAGCATCATCACTAACGTGTTTCCAGGTTTGGGATATCCCAGCCCTGGACTGGCTGGAATGTATTGCTTGTGTACACATGCCTGATGTGGCTCCACTCCTCCAAGAAGATCTTTGTTGAAGGATGTGGAGCAGGTCCTCAAGGAATTCATTTCTTAGCACTTGGAGGGGAAGAAGGTGATTAGGAACAGTCAGCATGGATTCACTCAGAGCAAGGCATGCCTGACCAACCTGACTGACTTCTGTGATGAGATGACTGGCTCTGTGGATGCAGGGAAAGCAGTGGACATGATATACCTTGACTTTAGCAAGGCTTTTGATACGGTCTCCCACAACTTTCTTGCAAGCAAGTTAACGAAGTATGGGTTGGATGAATGGACTGTAAGGTGGTCAGAAAACTGGCTGGATCATCGGGCTCAGAGAGTAGTAATCAATAGCTCAATGTCTAGTTGGCAACTGGTATCAAGTGGAGTACCCCAGGGATCAGTCCTGGGGCTGGTTTTGTTCAAAATCTTCATCGTTGACCTGGAAGATAGGATGGACTGCACCCTCAGCAAGGCTACAGATGACACCAAGCTGCAGATAGTAGTAGATACACTGAAGGGTAGGGCTAGGATTCAGAGAGACCTCAACAAATTGGAGGACTGGACCAAAAGAAATATTATGAGGTTCAATATTATGAGGTTCAAGGAGAAGTGCAAAGTCCAGCACTTAGGATGGAACAATCCCATGCACTGGTACAGGCTGGGGACCGACTGGTGAAGCAGCAGCATTGCAGAAAAGGACCTGGGAGTTACAATGGCCAATAAGCTGAATATGAGCAAACAGTGTGCCCTTGTTGCAAATAAGGCTAATAGCATACTGGGCTGCATTAGTATGAGTGTTGCGAGCAGACTGAGGGAAGTGATTATTCCTCTCTATTCGGTGATGATGAGGCCACATCTGTGTTCAGTTTGGGGCCCCCACTACAGAAAGGATGTGGACAAATTGGAGAGAGTCCAGTGGAGGTCCACAAAAATGGTTAGGGGGCTAGGGCACATGACTTCCAAGGATTGCACCCTCAGCAAGGAGAGGCTGAGGGAACTGGGCATATTTAGTTTGGAGGAGACTGAGAGGAGATTTAATAGCAGCCTTCAGTTACCTGAAGGGTGGTTCCAAAAAGGATGGAGCTAAATTGGTCCCAGGGGTGGCAGATGACAGAAGCAGCAATGGTCTCAAGCTGCAGCAAGAGAAATTTTGTTTAGATATTAGGAAAACCTTAATCACAAGGAGGGCAGTAAAGGACTGGGACAGGTTACCCACAGAAGCTGTGGAGTCTCCATCATTGGAGGTTTTTAAGACCCGGCTAGACAAAGCCTTGCCTCAGATGATCTAGTTGGGGATGGTCCTGTTTTGAGCAGGGAGTTGGACTAGATGACCTCCTGACATCCCTTCCAAACCTCATTTTCTATGATGTCTTCCCTGTGCTAACAGTGGGGCTTGCTGGGATCACTGCAGAACAGGCCTTTAGTCTTTTTGCCAGTTTCCCGAGAGGTAAATGGATCCAGTTCTTTCCTGACTTGCAAGTGGGCAAGAAATGTAATTTATATTTCTAAAGGGTTTTAAGATGCTTAAATTAAAATGTGCCATATAACTGCAATTACTTTGTATTGTTAGTATTATTTATTCAACTCTTAAAGGTCTCCCTGGAGAAATTTCACTTCCTAATACCTGTGTTACCATAAATAATTTGAACTTACAATTAAATCCCTTTCCCCACTTAGATCATTTTTTTCTAAAGTGAATAGAACAAAACAAATACTGATTCCTTCTGTTCTTTGATATGAGACATACCTCTTCCTCCCTGTGATATTCTGCAATGAGATTGAATGGCACAGTGTACAGTGTGCTGGACATGACACCAAAGAGGGAGCACAGAGCCAGAGTAGAATGCACTCGGGGAAACAGTCCAATGAACCCAGTGCCTAGTCCAAAAAGCAGGTATCCAATGAAATAAAGTCCTTTTAATCTGATGTAAGGCAGCAGGGCTTTCTGCAGATCTATGAAAAGAAAGGAAAAAAGGCTTCTGAGACTTAAAATCCCAATATATTTCTTTTGAAAATTCATTTATAAGAGATTCTCTTTGATGAGATGAAAGTTTCAACTCTAAATACAAAGATCTTGTATAACCTGGGTACATAATTCAAATAAAGGTAAGGCAAGTGTTTCCAGCAGCCTAGCCATTTGTAATTGACTTCTGAAGTGCACGCTCCTATTCTGAAATAGCTATTCAGGAAGAACTCCCCATGTAGAATGGCCAGATTTAGTAGGGGTATTTGACACCACTTCTGTATGCTCCTGTTGAATTGAAGCGAGTACTTCACATCAGACATGTCTACATGAGATGCTTTACTGCAGGTAGTAGATTACAAGTAGTAGACAGAGGTAGTAGATTAACTGCACATTAGTTACTGCACAGTACCACTTGTGTAGATGCTGATCAAGAGCAAATTTGCTCCCAGTCAGCCACACCAGCAGGGACCACAGGGCATGAGGAAGTTCTCTTTCCCCAGTCCTGGTGCTGCTCAGGTCCAGGTTCCCTCCAGGAACCAGGAGCTGAGCAGCACTGGGACTGGGGAGCTCTCTGCTTCCTGGCTCAGCAGGGGACTCACCAGCAGCTGTCCCACTTGTGAGGCAGCTGTGTGCAAGCCCCAGGCTGGGCAGGGAAGCCCTGATGGGTACAGGGCTCCCTGGCAGCTGTGTCCAATGTGCATAGGGCTGGGAGAGCTGTGCCAGGTGCAGCTGTCGCCTGGCCTGTGCACTTCAGGACCCCTCCGGATGTGCACAGGGCCAGGTGACATGTGCTGCTGCAGCCGGCAAAGCTCTCCTCACCCCACGCGCATCAGGACCAGCTACTGTGCCTCCTGCCACCCCCCAAGCTAGAATCCTGGGGGAACCTGGAGCTCCCCTTGGCTGCTGCAGTGGGGTTGAGCAGAGCAGGTGCAGCCCTGTCCTGGCTGTTCCTGTTGAGAGCAGATTTGCTTCCAACAGGGTGCACATGTAGACAAGCTCCCAGGGAAGGCTTACCGCACAGTATTTTACATCACACTAAAGCATTTACATCACATTAATTAGAGCATCACATTAAATTTGCTTCCAACAGGATGGAAATGTAGACATGTTCCCAGGGAATGCTTACTGCACAGTAAAATACTACATGTGCACCCTGTTGGAAGCAAATGTAATGTGATACAGGCTGACTTCACAGTATTTGACTGTGCAGTCAGCCTGTATCACATTAAATGCATGTGTAGATGCACCCATATAGCTATAACTATTAGCCAATGGGAAAATCCACAAGATTTTCACAAAGATCCACAAAGGCCATCCTATTAGATGCCTAACTTTGACCCCCCCCCCCCCCTGCCCTTCTTTTATAACTCATCAGTGACCCCCCCCCCCCCCAGTCCTATTTACTTGTTTGCCTGGAGAATAAATGCATTCTTGAGTGGTGTAAACAATTTTTTTCCTTATCATCACCAGGCGAGGGGCTAGCAAGCAGTTTGGGGACCTGGATTAGCTCATCTGCAGGATTTTACAGGGTACTGCGTTGAAGTGGTTTTGTGAGGACATCAAGTGGGGAGAGGCTATTAGAAGGACTACGGTGACAGAACTGGCAAGGGAAATAATACTTTGGAATTTCCTGCAGTGCTTTAACCCAACATTCACCATCAGGATAATTCTCAAATTTGGAGGCTATATTGCATGTAGAATTGAACCTTGCTTCCAGAAGAATCCCACTTCAGTGTGTGGAAATCAGCACAAATACTGGTGCCCTTTATAACTTTCTATCAATAATAAGCACATAACATTCCTGGAAATTTTTAACCAGAAAGGCTCATGGATGGCTTTGTTTTTTCCAGAACCACAGGAAGGAAGGAGCTGATTCTAAAAGTGCAGTGCCCAGGTACTTACAGGAATAGAGTGATGATGAAACTGCATTGATGCACATGCCCCAGCATCCAATCTCTACTCCTCTTTCATAGGTCAGGTAAGCTGTGGAGTTGTGAGGTGCATAAGGATCACCGTGGTATACAATCTGAAATATACCACAAGGGACATGGAAGATAACAAAGCTCTGTGTTTATATTGCACTGGCCACCCAAAGGAGCCCCTACACAAGGCTGAGATCCCTTTTGGCTGTGTATTAGCATACACTTCCTTTCTTTCCTTCTCTTCCTTCCCACTTCCACTTTCTATTTATTTTCCTTTTCTTCTTTCTCCCTTCATCTCATCTCCCCTTGCAGTGTCCTACTGTGTCCTCTCCTGGTTCTGTCTGTCCATCTCATGTCTCACCAAGTCTCTCTCCCGTTTCTCCTCTTCCCCTGTTTTCCTCACTCCTCTGGGTCTCCAAATCCCACCTTACTTTCTCCCCATCCCCTTCCTCTAGACTGTTTCATCTCTCTACCTTTGTTTTATTTTCCTTTCCCTAATTCTGCTGCTTGGGTGCCTTGGTTCTTACGCTTATTCTTCCCCTCTTGCCCCACCTGCTCCTTCCCCTTTGCCCTGCTCCACCCACCCCCTGGCCTACAGTTATTCATCCTCTTTCAGACTCTGCTTGCGCTCACCTCCACCATCACCCTTCCATCCACTTTTTCTAAGACTCCTTCTCTGATTTATTCTCCCACTCTCCCATTCATTCACATGTACACATGGTCAGAAACACCATCTCCCTCTCACCTAGGAGTCCTATAAAAGGGTTGAGGGCCAGAAAAAAATGGGCTGCTAAGCACAAAGTGCTGGGATAACTGAGAGAAGGGGATTTGGCTGGAGGCAAGTAGGAACCTGAAGAATGAGAAGTAGCCAGGGCCAGGGAGGCAAGAAGAAAAGAAAGCCAATTGGGTAGGGCCTGGGGAGCCATGGCTCTGATCACTGGGTATCCTGAAGGAAAGGACTCATGGGTGGCAGACAGCTGAGGTCATTTCTCCAGAGGAGACACTGCAGCACAGACTAGACTACAGGGCAGGGAAAATCTGATAATTAAAGACAGAGAGTTGAGCTGAATGGTGAGAGCAGTGTTACACTACCCTAGGAAAGTTATGTTGCTGAGTTTCCATCTCCTAAATCAGGGCTGTTCAACTGCTAAGCGGCTAGAGGCTGCATGCCACATGGGCCACACCACTGGGAGCCACCTGCTGCATCAGTGCGGGCCACATATCATGCAGGCTGCACCACTGGGGTCAGCACAATGGGAAGGCTACACCAGTGGGGCCATAATGCTGGTGTGATCCAGGCAGCAAAGCCATGGCCTCCCCACCCCTAAAGCTGCACACTGCACTCCATGCACAGGAGCCCTGGCTCCCACCCTCAGGTCCTTGGCCATGGGTTCTCCCACTGCACCACACCACACAGATGCCCTGAATTTGTTAAGGGGGCAGGGCCAGAAAAAGGAAGATATAGGAGGGTGGGAAACTCCAAAGACCCCAGGTGCTGCTGCCGGATCATTGTGTAGAAACCCAGGGGACACAAATTAAGTCCTCTCCAGCTGCATGAAGTTGGACAGCACTGTTCTAAATGAAAAGTGTGTGGACAACTGGTCCAGTGCCCTGCGATGAAGCCTCTTTCAGCAAGAGGAACTAAAACCGCCTCACTAAGACTTTAATTAGGACACCTGCTCTTCACTGAATAGCTCCAAGGCCAAAGCATATATCTGAGGGATTTGCAAGAGATCTCTGAGCTTTGTTCTAAACACTTACATGGAAACGGATGTCCTTCCAGGTGACATTTAAAAATCAGCATTACACTTTGTCAGCAGAGCTTAGTGTTCAAAGGCAGGAAGGTATTTTTTTCCCCTACTAGTCACCAGCTCAGTTCTATAATGAGGCCCTGAGGGCATTCATCTCTTTTCTAGACAAAATTCATTCAGCCAGTCTAGGTGTTATTCACTCTGGCATTGTCACTCCTTAAGCAAATATATAAACCAGTCATCTCAAAGGACTATTTCCTGGGGGCTGGTGCTGGAAGGGGAATGTTACATATTTTACCTGCCCCATGAAATCAGTGAAGAAAAGCATGTTGGACAGGAAGGCTGTCCAACCGATGAGGTGGCTCACACACAGGCAGCGATAGTGGGACGGCATGCTTAAAAGTGCCTTCAGGAGAGACTTAATGGTCATCCGTCTCTGAACCTGAAAGAAAGCATTTAGCAAAAATGTGTTGCTGCCTTGAAGGTTAACAAGTGATCTGACAGCTGGTAGATTAGATAATTGTCTCATAAGGTTTAAGACGAGGATTCAACTCGCCAAAGAAGGAAGAGGCCTTCTTGAACCTGGGGCCCCTACATCTCAGACAAGCAAGTTGAGTGGTTGGATAGGAGAGGGACACCACTTTATTCTCCACCAGTTCTGTGAACAAGCCTCCATTTTTTTTCCCCTGCTGAAACAATTTGGCAAGTTCAATGGACATTTGCAAATGATTTGGGAATGATCCAAAACCTATTTTGGAAAAAAAATTAGTAAACCACTAAAAGCATTGGCCTGGGTCTCATGAGTACACAACTCCCATTTGGTTCAGAATTTGGACCTCAAGTTGCTATATGCTGATAATACCCCATCCTGGTCGCCATTCTCTAAATATTTTTAATAACTCACTTTTCTCTGAACTTGATTATGCTGTTAGCCAGTCTGGGGATAATCACTGTGTGTTGAGCTTTGAACAGCAGCAAGACTTTTCTCTAGTGAAGTTTTAAATCCTTAAAGGAATTTCAAAATTCAAGTTGCTGACTTTTACCTTGGAATTTGCTTTACTAGTGCCATTTCTTTTAGCATAAATGCTGATTTAAATGAGATAAGGCTTTTGTTACATTAAAGTCATAGAAAGAATTAGATGCTGCATTATTAATGCAAGTAAAAGGATTGTTGCTTGTACTCTTTGTAATCAAAGCATAAACATCAGCTAACTAAAGTATACAGCACACTATTGTAACTATTTGAATATGAGGTTGAGGAGTCAAAAATAGTTGATGTTGACTTTTAAAAGTGGAAATGAAAATATGTATATATAATATAGCATAGACAACACATATCATATATACTTATACATATGACACAGAGACAGTCATATTTTAAAGATGGATATCTACTGTTGTGATCCTAAATCTTTTTAAATTAATGATTATCAACCAAGGTGCCACAGCACCTTGGGGTGCCTTGAGATCCTTTTAGGGGTATGGAGGGGTGTCAGGCAATACTAACACTGTTAGGTGTGCAAACACAATTCATAAGATAAATCCAGAGATTTCAAACAGGAATTCATACTGTTAAAAACATTCTAACCTGTTGTGATTTTCTGAATTCTACATAACAGAATAATATCTCTAATATTTTTCTGTAGTAAAAAACAACAGGTGAAAACTAAGAGATTATACCTGGAATTTATCCATAGGTGCCTTGAGTCTAAAAAAGGTTAGAAACTACTGCTCTAAAGTTAAACTATGGCTTGATTTCCAAAAGTGCTGAGCAACCAGCAGCTCTCAGGAAAATGAATTTGACATTTAATTTGAAGCAAAGGGATTATTTGTGGGGATAAGTGCTACAGAACATGACTAAAGGTTATAGAATGAGGCACAGAATAATCTGGCAACAAATGAAAGAACAACTGTACATTCAGTACAGATGTCTGTTTACATTAAGCTAAATTATACACCACTAATAACCTAGGATTTATTCAGAAGATTCCTAACCCTCACTTTTAGAGTATTTCAACTTAGAAAAACACACCTTCCTAACAAGATTGGCTAATTCTGTGTCATCTCTTTGTTCCTATTTGCAAAAGGTATAGCAATACAACCTGTTCTCATTCAGGAAAAAATGTATTTTTAAAGTAATGTACAAGTGTTTCATTAATTCATATTTATTCTGATTTTGTGGGTTTAGATATTTTAGCATTGGTCAAACAACAATATTGAACTCTCATACATTTTCACCCATTCTTCCAGTTTTCACTGCCTTTAATATTTCAATAAGTCAATATTTGATACACCGAATAAACCAATTTAAGCTGAAAGAACTGCAGTTGTGGTCCAAGTCTATCGTTTTTAATGGAGACCAAAACCAATCTGGGTCCCAGACAGTGCAAATGGTGAGGGCAATTAACATGCAAGAGCATAGTTGTCCAGCTAGGACAAGTATGACCCTCAGCTAGAGATGCTTTTCTCAAAACCATTTATCCAAGGTTGTGATTACAACAAAGTACTTGGGAAGCATAGAATGAGTACTGCACAAGGGACAGCCAGAAGATCCTTGGAAGTACTGGATGAATGCATGCCTTTGTGACAGGTTTTTCTACTTAGCCAAGCATATCGGAGAAACAGAAGATGCATAAGCAGGCTGTGAGCCTCAAGGAAAGGGTAGGAGAGAAGAATGGGACAATCTGGAACTCTCTAACGTATTGGATGCTATTGATCCCCTGAAACTAGCTCTTGAAGATTGGCAGTCCAGTTCTGTTATGCAGCCTTCTTATCTTGCTTTTGGCTGACCTGCTCCCTATTCCTAAGACATGTGTGGGGCTTTTTGAATAGCAGTGACAAAAGGAAGCAGTGGGTATTCAGATTTACAATCATTGTGAAGAAGCTGCTCAGGGTGAGCAATGGTGATCAACAATGATAGCTGCTGCACTTGGGCTGAGGAGATGATGGGGGCTCGTTATGTGAGGACTGGCCTCAGGCAATGCTGTAACGTGCTATGTTCCACACTTCTGACCACCTGATTGTGGGTTACATATTTTCCTTTGCTCATCTGGTCTTCTCTTCTTTCTGGGTTCATCTTCAATTCCAGCCTTGTCCTGTATCTAGCACAATGAAATCCAAGTAGCAGTTGTGGGTGTTACTAAAATATAAAGCAGGGCATACCAGATTCCCTTTTATGTAGGAGCCTTGTTTTAAGCACCCAGATCTGAACATTCGGGCTGTAGGGTTCAGTTCCTTTCTAAAGAGTTCAACCAGAGATACTTGTACATGATTGCAACAGAGCAGAAGCAGAAACAAAGCAAACGGCTCATCAGTTCCTTGCTGACTGTGGAAAACAAACATGTAACAGGAGACCCAGGCCCTTGTCACTTTTAAGAGAGGAGAGCAGCTTACTGCTACAGTAGAGGACGGCAGGCTGGTTATCAAGCCCAAGTGGAAACCCCTGTGTGTGGCTAGGGAGCCATGTGACAGGAAGGGATGGGGCTCTGGGGCACATAAACTCAGTGCCTAGGCTCAAGCAAGCAGTCTGGTCCTGTATGCTACACAGAGAGGAGTTCCTGAGAGAGAAGGGCTGTAGGAAGCAGCTCGCCAGACAACTAAGTGAGCCAGAATGAAAGGGCTGCAATGGAGGTATGGCTTGTGGGGACATTAACCCAGAGCAGAGAGACTTCTAAATTGTAAAATGGCTTGCTTGTGTTTATGTTGCATTTAAGCTGGAGACTAGAGGACTGAGTTGTCACTATGGGGAGGAGGTATGGAGGGGTGCCTGATGGGGCACTCTGCAATAGACAGCTTAGCCAGGGTCAGAGACCCAGAGGGCTGAAGGTTGATACAATGAGAGCAACCCACACTGGCATCAAGGACCCAGAGGGCTGAAAACTGGTCTAAAGCAAGAATGCGGGTAGGGCCAGGGGCCCAGTCTGGCCACCCAGAGTACGAGTGTGAGACAGGGATGAGACACAGGAGCTAAAGTCCAGGGCAGTGGCCCTGGGTTGAGGGGCACAGCCAGAATAAAGGGACGACTCCAGGAAGGCTAGGCCTGGACATAGTTTCTAGGCCTGAGAGCCAGCAGCTGCATTCAGGTTTGGGGTGGGGGGGCTCTAAATGAACATAAAGTAATATCTGCGAGGCACAGGCACAGCTACAGGGGAGGCCAGACGCCACAAGTATAGCCCATAAGGTAATGCAGGGGTGGGCAAAATGTGGCCCACGGGCTGGCTGTGGCCCGCCAGGCCATTCTATCTGGCCCGTAGGCCCCCTAAAAAAAACTTAGAAAATTAGTATATTTGCCCCTGGCTGCCTGTCATGTGGCCCTCAATGGTTTGCCAAACTCAGTAAGCGGCCCTCCACCCAAAATAATTGCCCACCCCTAAGGTAACAGGTGCCCTGAGGCACCAAGCAGGCCATAGCTTTGCAAGCAAGCTAAGGAAGTACAGAATGGATGAATGGACTTTAAGGTGGATAGAAAACTGGCTAAAGCACTGAGGTCAGAGGGTAGTAATCAATGGCTTGATGTCTAGGTGGCAGCTGGTATCAAGTGCACTGCCCCAGGGGTCAGTCAAGGGGTTGGTTTTGTTCAATAACTTCATCAATGACCTGGAAGATGACATAGAGTGCACCCTCAGCAAGTCTGCAGAAGATACCAAGCTAGAGGGAATAGTAGATATGCTTGACCGTAGGGCTAGGATTCAGAGTGACCTAGACGAATTGGAGGATTGGGCCAAAAGAAATTGCATGAGGTTCAAAAAGGACAAGTGCAAAGTCCTGCACTTAGGACAGAACAATCCCATGCACCAATACTGGCTTGGGACCAACTGGCTGGCAGCAACTCTATAGAAAAGGACCTGGGGGTTACAGTGGACAGTAAGCTGAATATGAGCCAACAGTGCCCTTGTTGCCAAGAAGGCTAATGGCATCCTGGGCTGCATTGGTAGGAGTGTCACCAGCAGGTCACGAGAAGTGATTATTCCCCTTTATTCAGCACTGGTGAGGCCACATCTAGAGTACTGTGTTCAGTTTTGGGCCCCCCACTACAGAAAGGATGTGGACAAACTGGAAAGGGTCAAAGCGCAGAGGACGACAGAAATGGTGAGGAGGCTGGGGGACATGACTTATGAGAAAAGACTGAAAGAACTAGGCTTATTTAGTCCTGAGAAGAGGAAACAGTTGGGATTTAATAGCAGCCTTCAACTACCTCAAGGGGGATTTGAAAGAGGATGGAGCTGGACTGTTCTCAGTGATGACAGAACAAGGAGCAACAGTCTCAAGTTGCAGTAAGGGAAGCTTAGGGTAGATATTAGGAAGAATTTTCTCACTAGGAGGACAGTAAAACACTGGAACAGGTTACCCAGAGAGGTTGTGGAGTCTCCATCATTGGAAGTTTTTAAGACCTGGCTATACAAAGCTTTGGTTGGGATGATCTAGTTGAGGATGGTCCTGCTTTGAGCAGGGAATTGGACCAGATGACCTCCTGAGTTCCCTTCCAACCCTAACTTTCTATGATTGTATGAACTTAGTGCTCAAGGGGCAAGACTGGGGTCAGCTTAGTATGAGAGGTACCAACTCTGCTTGAGAGAGTCCAGAGAAGAGCCACGCGCATGATCAGAGGTCAGGGAAGCAGACCCTACGATGACAGGCTGAGAGCCCTGGGGCTCTTTAGCCTGGAAAAGC
>NW_005841922.1:3616546-3656958 GCF_000455745.1 Alligator sinensis
TCGAATGGTCACAAACTACTTCAAGATCGTTTCAGGCTGGACATAAGGAAGAATTTCTTTACTGTCCGAGCCCCCAAGGTCTGGAACAGCCTGCCACCGGAGGTGGTTCAAGCGCCTTCATTGAACACCATCAAGACGAAACTGGATGCTTATCTTGCTGGGATCCTATGACCCCAGCTGATTTCCTGCCCTTTGGGCAGGGGGCTGGACTCGATGATCTTCCGAGGTCCCTTCCAGCCCTAATGTCTATGAAATCTATGAAACTGGCTAAATTGAACTAAGGCTCATTCTGGAACCGTGGGACAGCCTTTCTTAACACCATAATAATTCGGGCAAGGCATGATGGGTACAGAAAAAAGGGAGGGTAACCTAAGGAGCCAGAGTGGGAGCAGGAGTCATGTAGCTAACAGGGAGCATCACTGTTGCCCCTGGGGCACAGTCCTGCTACACATGTACATTTAGTATTTGATTTCACAGGCAAACATTAGGGCTGTGCAAAATTTCGATGGCCGTTTCATTTCAACACTGTTTCAACTCATTTCGAGGTCTAAACAGCAAAATCAAAATGAGAGTAAGGCCGTTGAAATATCCTCGAAACAAAACAAGGTTTCAACCATAGCGCTGGGGATGGGAAGTCAGTACACATGAGCTGCCTCGCCATCCCCTGCACTAGATAGCTGCCTCCCCACCCTGGCGCAGTCTGGGAAGTCAGCCCTGCTGGGCTGCCTTCCTGCCCCCAGCTGGGGTTGGGAACTCAGCGCAGTTGCGCTGAGTTCCCTTCCCCAGCCCCATGGTCTGGTGAAACAGTCGAAACAGCCTCAGTGTTGCTTCGACGAAGCAAAACAGTGAGGCTGTTTCAACTTGAAGTTATATTCAGTACAAAATACTGTTCCATCCAGACTTCAAAACTGAAGTCTGAACAGAACAGTGCCGTTTCACACAGCCCTAGCAAACATGCAGTCAGAACTCTACACAATTCAAGTTGAACCAAACAGCAAATATAAAAGACTCTGTTTAGGATGAAATCCAAATATTTTTCAGATAGAATCAGCTCAAGTCATTTTCCAACTTACCATGAATCTAAAAAGCTGTCAACAGCACAAAGTATATGCACCCATTTCCAATTCTTTAGCACTCACTACTATACAAGAACCTTGCCAGAGCTATACTGCAAGCAACGGTTCCAAAGCACTTGCCTCTGGTGTACAAGTGAGCAGCATTTAGAACAAAATTAGTAATGGCAAGACTTATTTGGCCTTACTCTGAGTACTGCAGTTATGTTCACTACAGCAGTGAACGCAAGAGAGTTTTCCTTAAGTATCTGAATATATAAGGGCCATTGACTTGAATGGCAGCTGTGCAGACATACCAGAAGGCAGTTCAGGGTCTAGCACTTCCTACCCAACGTGATGTTACACCTTGAAAGACTTCAGTTGAAACTGTACCTTCCAGTGGAAATTTCCATAGGAGCTGCAGCAGGAGCTCCGGATACTATAATGCACTATTGTACTATGGAAGGTAGCAAGATGTGGGCTTTGATTCTTGTTGAGTGGCCCACAAAAGCTGTCCAGTATTAAAATCCAGGCAAGCTATTTACACCATCAATAGAGACAATGAAAGTCATTTCTAAAACAGCTGGTAATATTTCTTTATGCAGAGCTGGTCTCCTCTGCATTTAGAAATCATTCACTGTCGAATCTTCTCCCATTTGGCTGTTGAAATCCTGTTTCATAATTATTTACATCTGCTGTCAAATTAACAATTTTAATGCAGAAAGCTGAGTGCCTGAATATAGCGGCTAAGACTGGAAACACTCAGGCAGATTTAACCAAAGTGGTTGCTCTTGGAATATGCTTTGTGTATTTTTGTCTACAGATCTCATCTAAAAGTGGTAAACTGTTATAACCCCACGCAAGGAAACTCAGAGAGAGTAGCTAATAAACCTGCCCAAGATCATTATATAACAAGTCAGAAGAGGAGTTTAGGATGAAAAACCAAGTTCTGCTGATCCTAGATTACTGTCTCCAAGTAACTTGGAGCTTTAGCTTTTACAGATTCTGCTGCTTATAAACTGAAATAGTTATCTTCCATGGGACTATTCTGGAGCACCTGGATTAGACATTAGGGTCAGAATTTGTGTCTGTCTGGGATAAAAACTAAACACAGAACATTTTGGGGGGGGTAAAGGAGGGAGAGAGCCACCCCCTAATCCTGCAAAATAGACAGCCATCAGTCGGTTGCAGCTCTCCCCTGGAATGTGAGGGACCCTCGTACATAACTTTGCTCTACTTGACTCATAGTGGAGACTTGAATCTGAGTCTCCTTGAAGCCCTGGATTATGGACACAGCAGGCTCTAGAGCAGGGGTGGGCAAAATTATGGCCCATGGGCCACATCAGGCCCACCAAGGGATTTTTATCCAGCCTGTGGCAGGTCCCTTGGCCCCACCCACCTCAGGCACAGAGGGCAGCCTGGGCTGTGCTGTGTGTAGTTGGCAAGATGTTGTGGGTGTGAGGGTGGTGTGCTGAGCCAGCAGTGGGTGGGGGGATGGGGTACTGACCCAGCCTGCAACAGCTCACCAGAACTCCATAAGTGGCCCTCCAGCCCAAATAATTGCCTCCCCCTACTCTAGAGTTAGTCTCACTCATGTGCTCACTTGCATAATCTTGGTTAGATAGATAGATCTAGATACCGATATCAATATCTCTATATATCTTGTGATCTGCTGTATGTGCTCCAAAACTTGCATACCCTCACTTGGTACTTAACCTTTTGCACCTGCATACCTGTTTGTGCTACTCCCTGATTTGTGCCCTAAAAGATCAAATGCAAGGGGCCAGAAGGGTCATAGATCTTTGTCACTGGCGAGATCTGCATGTGTCACTAGTCCTCCCTCCCCTAGTTTTTTCATTTGAAAGGCACACGCAGGCTGTAGGAGAAAGTTGTGTGGTGGTCACCAGGAGGGTGGCACTCGCTGACCTGGACAGAAGCCAGCAATGGATGGCCCACAGCCTAAGGAGAGGGGAGACAAGAGTCTGGCTGGGGTGTGCTGTCTTCCACTTCTCAGGGTGGCTGCTGCAGGGGTTGGTGCACGGAGGTTGTGCACCTGCCACTGCCCTGGAAGTGCTGCTTGGGGTTCTTGCCACTCCATTGCTTCAAGGTGGCACTGAAATGCACCACCTGCTGCAGCTCCAGAAGTGCCCCTAGGGTCTCCACTGCCTCTTGGGATCAGCATTGGGAGTTGCTGCTGCTCTGGAAGGACCCAACAGTCCTTCTAGCAACTCCCCAGTGGTGGAGGGATTCAGATAAAGACTGCACCCAGAAAACCCTGAGATGTTGGAGAATGCCAATTCACTGAAACTGGAATTTTCTGTGCAACCATATCAACCTCCAGACAACAGAATCAGTATCTCTCTCTCTCCCCCCGCTCCTTCTTAATGTTTCATTATTTTTGTACAACCCACCCTGACGGCAGTACAATGGCCAGGTTCAAATTCAGGAGGAAGGCTGGCTTGAGCCCCCATCCAGAAGCCTGGGAACATCAACCTTTATTGGGGGTCCTGAAAGAACAACATCCCCATTTGCAAGGAATTTTGTAACAAGCAAGAGGTAGGTGTTTATTAAATGGAAATGAAAATAACTAAACCTTATCATAGAACCATATCATACCCCACAGCTATAAAACATCCCAGCTATTAAATACCCTAAACACTTTTTCCCTGTATTAAATATTTACAATACAAAATGCCACAAATATCAATTGCCCCAACTGTTAACCACTTTAAGATACCAAATACACTAAATATTGATCACCTTGTATATCAGACGTCTTGTTTAAAAATCCCAGCCCCATAAAAGCCTCATGACACAGAACATTAACGGCTATAAAATGATTACTGTATTTACCTCAGTATGTGGCGTTTCAGTGGATTTTCCCAAATCAGGCAAGGTCCTTATTTCAGCATATCCTGATTCTAAGTAACTATTCTTGACTTTCACAATGGAACCATATTCATAGGGCTCATCCAGCTTCAGCAATAACTTGGTTTCTGCATTGGCATCTCTGAGAGGGGCTTCAGGGATACTACACAAATGTACAGTAAGACAGATGAGGAAAACTAAAGCAGCAATGAAGAATATCACTTGGAATTCTGATCCCAAAAATCTTCCTAGTATAGTATGTGCCCAGTCTATAGCACCTGTAAGGTAACCCAGGGCTCCTCCAAGACCTAGAAGAAGAGAGAGAAATCTGTTTATAGATTTATAAAACAATGATTATTCAATTATTTTTATTGAGATGTTAAGTCACAGCATCACATAAAATTGAAGTTTGCCTAACCATGGATATTGATACTGACCAAATCGTATCATTAAAAGAATCTCCTCAAATGCTATTGTTAATATCTCTCAAATGAATGAGAGTTTCTAAAATAGTGCAGTTAAAAATGAATGGATTTAATGTTCATAAAAAATGTCGGACTGACAAAATCCTCCCAGAAACAGTACAGCAATGTAAGCATCCTGGCTGCTCCCTGGTTTGGACAGATCATTCTGGTGGGCTGAGATTGGAGTACAAGGATTAAATGGGCCATAGAGAAATAATACCAGATTGAGAAGACCACGAGGTACTGACTCCAAGTGTGGTCTCTGTGATGTGGACACTTGTTAATGAAGGGCTAAAGTAAGACCATTTGGCTACACGTCAACCAGCATTCAGAAAACAGGGTCTGAATGTAATCTGCGTTGACTGTAAAAAGCATTGCACCTATGACATTTCCAACGAGTGAGTTGCTAAAAAGCAGATTGCTCCCTAGCACTACGAGACCTGGATTTTACTGCCACTCAGCTAGTCATACCCACCAGCACCAGTTAAAATAAAGAACATCACTGGTATTTGCTTCTAAATGTGCCATGGGATGCAGGCACTGAGTTTGGGTTGGGTTTTTTTTGTTTTGTTGTTTTCTTTTTTCTTTCAATAGATGTCAACACTGTATGTAAATGACCTCCACTGGCCAAGGACAGGGCTTAAAAAGCCTGAACTTTTCTCCTGAGGCTAAGGTAGATGCATCCAGCCCTACTGAACCCAACTGGAGTTTTGCCAAGGACCTCCACAGGACCAGGCATTCCCCAGCTGTGGAGAAAGAACTAGAAACTAAACTAACTCCAAGCAACAAGTCGGTAGATTTTCAGCAGTAAGACCTTCGGTTTAAACCCAACAAAAATGGTTGGTGGTGTTATTCATCCTTCTCTAAGAGGCTTCCACCTGCAAGTTTCATTGCATTGAACGGGAGATACAAATATTCTGCATCTCAAAGTGAGGGTGTCTCATCCTCCCAAACCCCCGTTCCACTTTTGCCTTGCATCTTTCATTCCCAGTTCCAGCCCCAGTGCAGAAGTGGTTTTTTTAGTGAGTGAATGGCATTCTGGGAAAATTAATTCTGTCAAGCAGCAGCAGCTGGAGTTCACTGCTACTTGAGGGAGATGTCAAAGAAAGGAGGGTTTTTTGCCCACTTGACATGCAGGTTTGTGGCCAACTTCACCTGCTCCCCCTGTATGCTGTCTACTGCTGGACCTCCAGAGCCGCAGCTCAGGAAAGAAGGTGCAGGAGGAGGGAAGCATGCCCAGGGCACAGTCTTGAACAGTTACACCTCCATGTAAACATTAATGGATTTAGCCTCAACACCATAATAAGGGTGGAAAAAAACAAGGGGCAAAGAAGTGACCCAGGAATAGAGCTTATGTCTCCTTACACCCGGGTTTGTGCCTTCATCCCATGCTCATCCTTCAGGCATGGCTGCTAAACAAGCACCCTTACCATGGCTGATGAATTCATCAGCTCATGTATTATTTTTCCCACATTATTGTTGGGATGGGGACTTGAGACTCTGCTCTTCTCTGTTCACAAACATGAACTCAGCTGGTTGCTAAGGGCCCTACACTTGTTTAATTATTTTAAAGAGAGGAAAACTATTCTCTTCTAAAACATTTAGCTCTGCTCTTGCACTGGAATCTAGCCACCAACAAGATAGGGGGGCACACTAGGGCCTTTCTGTGTATTTGTACCTCTACTCTTTGCTGGATGGACTCAGGTCTGCTGCATTTCTAGGGATATAGTAACACAAGGGGGGACATGCTAGTTCATAGACTATTCACTCTAATCTTTGCCTTGTGTACTGGGATAGAAAAAGATGTTTCCACCAGCTCTCCCCTCCACCCCCTAAAAAAGTATGAAACAAAAAAGTTAAACCCCAAATTTACCTAGAGGTACTGAGCTGTTCTTCCAGCATGTGAATTTGATGCTGTTTAATGCCCATTCTACTTTTTCATTCTTTATCTAATCCTTCGTTGTGTTTTAATTAACAACTTTGTCTGCAGCTCAAAGTGCAATTAAAACTAGCTCCTTTATTTCCTTTACAATAACAAATGTCTGTCTTGCTCCTCCCAATCCAAGTCCTAGATGAGACTAGCACAGTTATATTCATATGCGTGATAGATTTTTAATTCCTCATGGGCGATTGGTTTGACAAGGTATTACATTTTATATTGTATCTGGCCCCACTAGCAAAAATTACTTCTGCAAAAACCAATCTTGAAAAATCCTGTTTATGAACAAGACTGGACAGATTCAGTTCTACCGTCATTTAACTAATCTAAACTGAAGAAAGAAAAAAAAAAGTGACTTCACTTAAAAGTTAAAAAGCCAGGATGTTTAGAGACCACCTCTATAAAATTATAAGGAAGCATTTAAATTCCTGTACTTTCATATTACGGTAATCCATTCTGGAGTAGTGTGAGGGGAATAGGTTTGCATTTCCTTTTGTGGCTGAACAAATCCCAAATATTGATCTTTTTTCCCCTTGCTTTTTTGTGTGCAAGATTGTAACCCAAAGACCATTTTTGAGACAGCCTAGTGAGTGAGTCACCATTTATAGTTCGTATTAGTCATACACTTCTAACAAAAGGCATCACAGATCGGCACTTTAAGTGCCCAAAACAAGTAAAACCAAAAATTCCTTTCTAGCCTCACAACCCAAAAACTTGAATAGAAAGGAAAGGGGAAGATAAACCAAACTGAAATGTCCAGCACTTATTTTCAGACAGCAGATAGGCAGTTTCTTCCACAAGCAGTGGCAAGTGTATTGAGAATGGTATCTGTCCCTGGAAAAATCAAGGGTAATGCTGCTGACTTCAGGAGAGTCTGGACTTGCCCTCATTTTTAAAATCTCTCTCTCTCTCTTTTGTAAGCAATGTAGTGTTACCACCAGCACAGGAAAGTGCGTCTGCACATAGCCCCAGCCCTGCCAGCTGATACGCACATACCTGGAGCCCCGTTAACTCCATTGTGGCTCTACAGTTACAACTACATGAAGAGAGTTACAGCTACATGTGGAGGCCTCAGGACTGAGAACAATTTCTGCCCAGTTGCCTCTGCCATCATTGCTGAAAACAGGAAGTATCTGGGTTGACGTGATAAGCATATGGTTTGCCTAGGAGCCATATGCCTTATTTTCGTCTTTGTCTTGCCTTCCTTCATTCACTCCTTTGTCTGATCGTGACCCTCCTCCATAGATGTTGCATTTAAATCGCATGCCTTCGACATTTTGCCAAAGGGAGTGATCTTTTGCTAATTCTGAGAAGTGCTTAGAACACTTCTCGCCATATGCAACTCAGATCGCCCCTCAGTAACCTGGGCTCCAACCCTCTATTAATACACCAGCCACTGGCCCCTCTCTGGGCAATTGGTTCTTCTGTTTACACAACAGGGGCTGGCCCTTGCGCTTGCCTTCAGGCTTACTCAGTTTGGCCCTACTCAGCGCATGCCCCTGGGACTGCCCTTCAGGCCTACTCCTGGTTCAGCCCTACTCAGTCCCCTCTCACGCACAGCCCTTCAGGCCTATTCCTATTTCAACCCTACTATGTGCGGGGCCCTTCTACTGTCTCTGCTAAACTTCATAACTGTGGGCTCCATGCCCTTTTCTCCATCGGGGGTCTCCAACACTACCCCTACAAGGGGGGAAGGTACTACTGTGCTCGGCCATCGGGCTGATGTTCCTGGCCAATGCACCACTGTAACAGGGGGCAAGCTTAGGGCCAGATCTTTTGCCAGTCCGCCCACCTGTCTCTATGGGCAATCAGCCCAGTCTCACCTGCCACAACTTTATACCAACAGTTTACAGAAACAACAATGTGGGAGACTGCTCATTACAGCCCTGATGCCAGGGAGCACTATCTGCGGCTCCAACCTCTTCTACACCGCAGCCCATGCCTTGCAGATGGCATCTCAGTTCTTAACGTCTACAGCCCCACACTGGGCCCCATAACCCTCCAGTCTGGACCCCAACCAAAACCCTCCTATCAGGCAGCCTATTCCACCCTCATTCGGGGCTGCCAAGCTCCCTGTACTCTTCCCCCTCTCGGGTGTGGCCCTCTAGGACCTTTGGCCACACAGGTCCTGACCTCACCTTCAAGGCCAGTCAGAGCCCCTGGCCCTCAGCTGAGGGCATCCCTTGCGGTGGGCCCCTGGCCCTTTTGATCCTTCTGGTCCTGGCCCCAGCCTTGACCAGTGGAGGGTGCCTCAAGTCAGGCTTCTCGAGCATCTAGCCCACTCTCTCTTATGGGTCCACCTTCTTAGCCCTACTATGGGCTTACCCACCCAGTTGTGGGAGCTGTGGTAATTAAGGTGCCCCTACCCGCCTTTCACCAGGTGGTAACTGGCCTGGCATTTCCTGGGGACTCCTGCACCACCAGAAGCCCCACCAGGCCACCCATCCACGGCAGGGTGCAATTCTAGGTCATGCCCAGGACCAAGAGCCTCCTCGCCATCCCCATAAGCTCTTGCCCTTACCTCCGGGGTTGTTCCTGCTGCAGCTCAGCTAGGCGATGTTTCTGCCTAGGCTTGCAGCAGCAAACTGCAGCCCTTATACAATAGGTTCTTAAAATGGCACCTGCTGGATGCTTGACCCAGCCCTTAAAGTGGCAGGCACCAACAGATTCGGTACAGCTTCATCCTCCTGGCCAGAACAGGCCCGGAACTTACATTCTATTTGCCTATGGCTAGTGGGCCATGACATCAGTATACATGGGAGTCACATGACCTCTCACCTTGTCTGTTCCCATTATTGGCTTCATACCTTGGCCTATCAAAGGCTGCATGGACAACCCTTTCATAGTCTCAGGGGTACAGGCAAACTTACGTGACTCTTGCCTATCCTTGTCAACATGAAGATTAATGGTTTAGGGCCTTTCACAATATACAGGGTGTTTATAAAGTCCTTGTGTAACATTAAACTTTAATAACTTTGGATATACACGTCATGGAAGCAAACTGTAAATGGGGATTGAAAGTATAATTCATTAAGTTTTTTAGCATGGTGTAAGCATGTTTTTTCATTTTATTTCAGACCCCATAACTGAAAATGAAAATAACTTCCAAAATGTTGTTGGAAAATCGGATTGAATGATGTATCATGAAAGATGATTATGTTGAAGTCTAGAAATTTGAGCTGTATTGTGTTAAAACTTAATGAATTCTGCTTTTAATTGCCATTTACAGTTTGCTTCTATCATGTGTACATCCAAAGTTATTGAAGTTGCACAAGGACTTTAGAAACACCCTGTATACAATAAAATGAACCAAAATGCTGGACTCAAACACACCCAAATTTCATGGCACTTTGGATCTGACCTTAAAAATCAACAAGGCTATGAACTTTATCTTGGGCTTTACAGATGAGAAGCCAATCCCAAACCTATATTGGAACACCTTTGAAGTCTGGGGTCAAACTTTAAAAAGTCCTGCTTTTCTGTAACCTTCCCTGTTACAGAAAAGCGGGACCCGTTTACATGCCTTATGATTTTTTTCCTCAAAGCAAAAGTTAACACAAGGCTCGGAAAATCACTTTATTCTATTTTTTTAGAGAGGGGGGTGGGCAAGTTTTGTCTACTTTCCCTTCAGGTAATCCAACCTTTATTTTTTTTTTATTATAAATTTGACAGAAGCTTTCTGCAGCAGAGTCCCTGCAGTTGCAGTCACAAAAGTAATGCCTCTGTAAGGAAACCCAGAAATAAGACACTCGTGACTGGGGCACAAGATCAGATGATCAGTTCACAGAAGAAGATCAAAAGTGCAGTGAAAGAGAAAAATTCAGGCAATTCCCTCCATCATACCCAGAGACAGTGAAAGAGGAAGGGTTTGCATACCTGTGAGGAGGGCATGGTAATGAAGACCCTTCTCTTTATCCTGATGAGAGCAAACATCAAATAAATAAGCTTTGATGGGGCCATCAATAAAGTCAGCTGCAAAATCAAAGAGTACCACACCCAACATGGTAATGACTATGGCCCAGGTCTGTTGTTGCTGGCCTCTCTTGGTGGTCACAGCTGCAAGAGGAAGAACAAACTTCTTATTACAACCGGCTCCTGTTTTGCAGTAGTTTGCTATAAAGAGACTAAATGCAACAGGGTAATTATCTGGAACATGACATTTTACTACTCCCCAAGTGTCTCCACATAGCATCCTTACATGGGCACACAGGGTTCAGCATATGCTGGCACCAAGGAATGTTAAAAGCACAGAAAACATTGGTATGGAGGCATGTATTTTTCTCCAGAATCACTCATTGTAATAGAAAAATAGCATTACATTGAGACAGCTGAACTTCAGTATTACAACTTCAGCTGTAATATTCACAGCCTTTACAAATTTATTCCTATTCAGCTTTGCACAACATTCACAATGCAAAACAGTCACCAGGAGTTACTTACTATTTATTATCCTGAATCATAAAAGAGTGATGAATTAAACACATGAATAATTGAAGTATTTCCCTTGAATGCCAAGCCCTGTTTGAGACGTTTGTTGAGGGGTGAAACCAACACATTCATTTTGCAGATGGTCAGATTTGAAGTGAATCATGCACATAAGACCTATCATCAATCTTCACAAGTCATGTTTTAGCTAATTAAAACCTCTCTGGGTCTGGCTATTACAACTTTTATGAACGTAGCAGGCAAGCACACAGACACACAATACATTGTATTCACGTGCACAGAGCGTACAGAACAAGCTGGCAACAGGCAGGGTTACCATTGAACCTGCACAAAGAACAGATCGTTCCTCCATTCTTTCAGTGCAATCAAGATATGTAATGTGCTGTCTCCATTCCTAACCTTCAACTAAGGACAGAAAATCCTCTTTTCTTCCCAGTGCAAAAAGCAAGATGAGCTTTGCCGGCTCGCTCAGGTCACTCACCTGAGATCACCATATCCCCATTAAGGTACAGAGCCATGCCCAGGAGCATCATGACGCCCAGAGCCAGAATGTAAGGTCGCCGCTTTCCCCAGCCCGAAGTGCAGTGGTCACTGGCTGATCCCACCACAGGCTGCAGCACAAAGCCCAGGATGGGACTGATGAGCCACACCAGGCTGTAGAGGTGCTTGGGGAGCCCCACACTGAGCAACACCGGAGTAACGAAGGCAGCCTCCACCGCATAGCAGAACTCCCGGCCAAACATGGCCATGCTGTGCATAACCAGCCTGCCCGTGGGCTTCTTGACAGGCTCCACTGATCCAAAGGCATCTTCCCCAGCTAAGAAAGAGTCGTCCTTCTCTCTGATGCTGTCCCTCGTGGCATTGTCCACCTCGGGTGGTGGTAGAAGCACCTCACTGAAATTCTGCTTGGTTAAAGGCATTTGGTAGGCTAAGCCTACAGTTCCTATAAAGGGCAGTGAAAAAGTTTGCTTTCTCTCCTCTGGTTGACATGGATTCCAGCTCCTATGCAGAGAGGGGTAGGTCTGGGCTGGAGGAGGGGCTCGCATACTTTCATGGCTCTCTGATCACAAGTTATGAAGGGAGGGGGTGGGGAAGTGCATGTTAAGATTAGCAACTCCTGGCTGTCTGGAGAGCTCCCAGCTATCCATGACTAGAGGATTGTGTTTTAGAGGGAAAACGCATATAATGGGCACACACATCTCAGGGGCCGGGCAAAGGGTTAGCACGAAATAAAGCCATTACTGTTGTGACAAGACAATGATGATACTAAACACTTGGACCCTCATCTTTCCATTCAGCATAAAGCCTGTGTACTCGGTTGGGACTCCCTAAGATGTGGGAAAGAAAAAATCCTTCCTGCTCAGTTGCTAAAAGGCTTTAGAGTCCCTCTCACTACTACTTAAGCTCATACAGCCCTACACTGAGCCCTACAGAGGCCCATGAAGGGAAGACTCCCCAGTGCATTTCAGTCATCCCTACAAGTACTGTAAGACAAGCAGCTGCTGCAGAACAGAGCTCCACAATATCCTGCACAGTCCTCCCCAAATCCCACGCTCCAGCAGCTATAAATGATGTGCACGGACTTTGTGGCTTGAGGAACTTCACACCCATAGAAGAGGAAGCAGAAATCACATGTTGACAAAATATTGCAAAGTACTTTACAAGGGTAAACAAATTAACCCTCCTGTTGAGCCCACAGAAAATGAATTGCTACCTCATAAGGGGAGGCTCAGAAAGTTGTGGGACTTGCCCCAAATGGCAAAGCTAAGAAACAGAGCCCAGCCCTGTAGACTCTTAAGTCATGCATGAAGTCATGTGACCTAAAGAGAAAAAAAGATCGTATTTTAAAAGTTTCCTTCCCTGTTATTGAGCAGAGCTCAGTAAATTGAAAGGAGATGTCATTATATTTGTGTCCATCCTGCATGTGATCAAGCTGTCCTGGGGATAAGGACCACACTTCCTGTGCCCAGTACAGTAAAGGGCATGCAGATAATTTAAAGGAACAGTGCCAAATTGAAAATTCACACTTCCGTCTGAATACTTTGCACATACTACTGTTGCAAGTAAGATAACTAGAACTGAAAGAGCTATCTAAAGACTAGATTAAACTCACCTGTTTCAGAAAAAAATGTCACTAACTATAAATTAGGTCAGTACAGATAACAAACAAACAAATTATATCCTGTGTGTCAGAAGAAAATGGGAATGGCTCCTCAGTGCAGCTCTGTAGAGAAAATTGAGGTCCCAAAATGTTGTTTCTACTTGGTGTCTGAAGATTTGATAAGATGCTTGAAAAGTATAACCAGTGCAAAAGAGCCTGGCAAACTTCTGCTATAGTATGACTGAGGGTTACTTTTGCATGTTTGGTGCAGTACTTGATATAGGCAAATATGCTGTTGTTTCTGAAAAATCAAAATGAAACACCTTCAGAAGCTCTTCATCTTTTCAAACACAATCTAAAGTAGAACATTATACAGGAAAAGGTAACACATCTAACATGAATATCATTTTTTTTCAGTGGAAAGCTCTGCTTGATATATCATGCCCTCAAGTTAGCTACCTGTTTTACCAACCTCTAAAATCAAGTCAGGGAACAATTCTTGGAGCTGAGCAAAAGGAACCAATGTATTGTTATTTGATAATGGATATGGATTAGGATGATGTGAAACCCCTTTTCCCCAGATGTGCACATGCACAAGAGATAGGAGTGCCATAGGGTTGTCACCCTCCAGGGCCTCAAAACACCCCCTACCACAGGGGTTTTCAAACTTTTTTAACAACTGTACCCCTTCTGCCTGAAAGTTTCAGCTCATGTACCCCTTTATTTCTTTTTTCTTATTTTGAAGGGGTAGGGGCAGCAAATAGAGGCCCCGGTGGTGAGGGTGGGAGTGGGGCTGGGGCCAGAGTTGGGGCAGGCGCTATACAGCTGGGGCAGGGTGCGGGATGGAGCCGTGAGAGCGGTTTGTCTGGAGGGTATGGGGGGGGGGTGCTCCCAGTGCTGTTCGCACCCCAGCGGAGGCCCGGTGGGCCCGTGCCCCCCCAGATCTGTGCGCAGGGCAGAGGCAGCTGCTGCTGCAGTCTGAACTCTGCACCCCGCTGCTGCTGCCCCAAGAGCCATGCAATGCCATGTGCCTGCTGCTGCCGCCGAGCGGGCAGGGGACACACACACACACACACACACACACACACACAAAGATGCAGACACAGACGCACACGCAGATGCAGACATACACACACACGCACACGTGCAGATGCAGACACACACAGATACACACTCCCCCAGGAGGCAAGTGTGCGTGGAGGGACGGGCGGGTGGAGAAGAGAGAAGGGTCTGGGGGTGAAAATACATCTGCAAACACCTTCTCCGTTTCAGGCCAGTCAGAGACACTGAACTGACTGGGAAGTTTAAAGGAATTTAGCCCCAGTCCTGAAAAGATAAAAATTAAGTTCAGCTGCACTGTACATTAGACAACCGAATAAGCTGAAGTCTGTTTCATCCAGCCCCTAGCTAAATGGGTTTCTGATGGAACAGACTGCCAATGTGGGCTCACCAGATTGGCTTGAAAGACTTACCCTAGGCTAGAAACAGTGCCAGTAAACTGTGAGCAGCCACAAGGGTGGAGCAGGGGAGCCCTGCCCTGTGGAAAAGGAGAAGCCAATCGAAAGAGGGGGTTCCCCTCTTTCGCAGGGAGGGGGGATGGTCGGGGTGGGGGCCCCGCCACCCTGAGCCCTGCTTGGCTGGTTTGCAAGCCAGGGAGGGACTGCCGGAGGGGATAAAAGCAGCAACCGAACTGGTGTGGGAACTGCTGACAGTGACTTTGGGGAACGACGCAGGAGGTCTAAGAGCTGGGGTGAGCTGACCCAGCCGAGGGAGCAGAGACCCCCCTCTGAAGAGCCTCGAAGGCCCTGGGAGAAGGCGGCAGCCGCAATCGGCCGTGCCTCCAGCTGCAGCAGAGAGGGAGCAGTGGCCAGGGCCTGGGGCAGAGAGCTGGTGCCCCAAGGTCCCATCGCAGTGTGCTGGATGTGCCGGGTGTCCCGGAGGCTAAGGGGTGGCAGTTGGCCCCCCACTCCATTGCAGAGAAGAAGCAGCAGCCAGGAACACAGGTGGCATCCTTCTCCGGGAGCTGGGCTGGTGAGTTGAGGAAACCCCTTACCTTCCCTGGGGAAGCAGGATAGCAGCAGGCAAGGCACTGGGAGCCTGAGGAGCAGCAGAGCGCCCGGACGAGGGTCCTGGCGCTCGGAGTGGGATTGGCGAGCCGCAAGGCATGTGGGATGCCCGGCCAGTCATCTGGAGCAGGGATTTGGAGCAATGACCCCTGGGAGCTGTCTGTGCTGCTGACCTTCTGCCACTGACTGCCTCAGAGGGGGACTCGGTCCTGTCCCTTATTCTGCAGCTGATTGTCATTGGATGGAGTCCCTAAGCTTTGTGTTCAGGTCATGCTGATTGCTGCAGGAGCCTACTCTTGCTTCTTGCTTGCCTTTTTCGTTGCCACAGAGGGTCACCCTTCAGCCTCTTTGGGAGGTTGGGGTTTGATACAATTTGATTGTTGCAGACCAGAAGATCTTAACCTGTTGCAGTCTGTGGCTTATTGGAAGCCTGTTGGAGCTGCAGGGAGTGACCACCTTGCTTCTTTGTGGTAGCACCTCAGCAGTGGCTGAAAGCTGCCAGTTACCCTACCTGCGGTTCTTGAGTCAAGGGTTGACTAATGCATTCTGGTTTGTTTTGTGATTCTGGTTATGCCATTTAAGTTCACTTGTCAATAGCCTTTCCTGTTATTCTTGTTTTGTAAATGAAGTGTAAATAGTTAAATCAGTTAAGTGTTAGACCTTCTTGGGACCAGGGGCTGCTCTGTGGGGAGCAGGAGCTGGCTGGAAAGTAAACTGGTTCTGGCTGGAAGCCCTGCCCCACTCTCACCACACCATCCCTGATATTGGGCAGGGGTGACAACTATTGGGCCACCACCCGGGTTACACTTATAAAGCAGGTTTTTGTAGACATGCTGAACTATGCAAGAGTTGTAGCATATGAGATTGTAGCGAAAGATGGTTTCAAAATGTATTAGAAGGTGTAAGGTTTGAAAAAGAAAAAACTGCAGCCAGCCCCACATTTGGTATTATACTCAACTGTGTCAGACATGGACTTGCAGAAACAGTATATGCTGGCCTCAGCCTAAGAGCTATAAACATATAGCGTGTACATATCGCTGGTCTGACAGCAGAAACTTCACAGTTACCAGGCTGCCATATTTGGATCCCAGCATGATAGGTCATGTCCACACTGCAGACTGCAGTATTACACACACATGCCAAGACTGCCTGCACTGAGCTAGCTCGCATACTGGAAGCAAACTAAATGCAGCACCACCAAACTCCAGGAAGGCTACCTTATCTGCTTCTCAGCTTCCCTTGGTCTGTGCCAGCTCCAGCGCTAACCATTTCCTTTGACTCTGGCGTACTTCCTGGACTCAAGCCCTCTCTTTCTCTCTCCCCCTAGTCTTCCATGGAAAAGAGATCTTATGCTCAGCGTCCCTAGCCAGTACTCATCTCTCAGATTTGCCTGTAATTTAAGAACATCCTTTTCCACCAGTCCAACCACTTATCTGCTCTATGTTTCAAATTCACCTCTTCAGAGACATGTGATAGCTGAAGCAGATGGACAAAGACATTGTACGATTTCCAAAATGCTATCAATCTTTAAGCTAGCATGAGCATTAGACAGATATAAACAAATGAATATCCCTTGCCTCAGCTTCCTCACCTCTCTGGAGGATTGTCTGAGCTGAGGTCCGAGATGTCTATGGGATTTGGAATCCCTCTTCCTGCACGTGGCTTTTCCTCTCGATTATGCAGTCCCTCTCCCTGGCCTTCTTCCATCTCTTTTTTCTGGGCAGACAAATTTCTGCTTCTGATTGCCTCTCTCCCTTCCACTCGGTGGTGTCTGCAGTCAGTGCCTTTCCATTTTCCTCACCTCTTTTTTTATAACCTTCAGCTTTAGTTCTAGTTCAGCTTCCTCAGCTGACTGAAGTTCTCAACCCAATGACAAGGTGTTTAGTGATCTCTTCCCCGGAATTCAGACTTGGAAAAACTGGTCCGCTCTGTGCGACGGCCATCTCTTTATCCAAGGATGTTCTACTTAAATGGGCAACCATGAACATTTAACAGCATTCTATTGTCAGCTCTGTACCAAATGCAGAAATTCATCCCATCACCTCCAGTATATAAAAATGAAAGAAAAAATGGCAGAGAAAGTAGCCACGCCCTACATTTAAAAATGGGGTCTGCAGTCTGTCAGACATAGAGATTCCCCAAACTGTCTAATCTTATAACCTGACCACTTGAAGAGATGGGGGAAAAAAGGTAGAAAACATGGATGGGAAACAGTTTTGAAGGATCAATTCTATCTTTAGCTTCTATTGATCTGTCTGTGTGGGACAAGGCAGCACTGTGCTGAGATATGCCACACTGACTCTGTACACCCTAGCTCCTGAATTAGGTGCAGTATAGGTGCATTAGTGCAGCAGTACACATGGGCTAATGCATTCTGCGTCTCTTCCTGGCCTGCGTGCAGTGTTGCATTAACACAGTTGTAGGGGCAGATTTGAGGGATTGCACTTGCATCCCACTTGGTTCCTGCTCCATCCAAAGTGGTTCCACTCCCTTGCTGTGGCAACAGGATTTCTACTCAGGTCATGCTGAGGCTGGGAGTCACTTGACTTCATGGCACATTGTCATCTACCTGATCTCTTCTAAAATCTTCATTCCACAGGTGTTAACAACCATCTCCTTTTTAATGGTCTTGATGGTCTACCAATCAAGCTGACCTTTCTTCTGCCATCTCCTGGTAATGAAGCACATATTTTGCAGCCCTGAAGATTGTTTTTAATTCATTCCAATGAATATATATTTCTTTTTGCTCCAGTCATAAGGTGAATAACACAGCCTTGGGCCCTTGGTGTATTATTAAATCTTCTAGTTAGTTTATTTTTAACTGGAGAAAAATATGTGATGCTTTGTATGTGATGAGGCAACATACATACTATCTGACCCCCCTTTTCAAAATCCTAGATCTGCCCATGCACAGTTGCACACTACTACTGAATTGGAAGCTAGCATATCCAAAGCTAACACAGCCTGTCTCAGTACAGCACAGCCCAGGATTGTATCACCTTATGGTGATGCCTATGATGCCCACATGAGGGAGCCAGTTGATTACTGCCTCGGTGACTCAAATTAATGATCTCTAACCTAAACCTATTCTCCATCAGCTTATGACCATTGCTCCTTGTCACCCCAGGTGGTGCTGGGGAGAAAAGGGCTCTGCCTATTTGCTTTTGATCCCCCCTGATGAGCTTGTAGGCAGCCACCAGGTCCCCCCTCAGCCTCCTCTTGCTGAAGCTGAACAGGTTCAGGTCCCTCAGTCTCTCCTCGTAAGGCCGGTCCTGCTGCCCTCTCACCAAGCAGGTGGCCCTCCTCTGAACCCTCTCCAGGCTGGCCACATCCCTTTTGAAGTGCGGCGCCCAGTACTGGACGCAGTACTCCAGCTGTGGCCTGACCAAAGTCGCATAGAGGGGGAGTATCACCTCTCTGGACCAGCTTGAGATGCACCTTTGGATGCATGACAAAGTCTGGCTGGCCTTGTTGGCTGCGGTCTGGCATTGGCAGCTCGTGTTCATCTTGGAGTCAATAATGACTCCAAGATCCCTTTCCGCCTCTGTGCTTTCAAGAAGGGAACTCCCCAGCCTGTATGTATGCTGTGGATTCCTTCTCCCGAGGTGCAGCACCCTGCATTTGTCTACATTGAACCCCATCCTATTCTCGTCTGCCCACTTT
This sequence comes from Alligator sinensis, assembly GCF_000455745.1. Classification (NCBI taxonomy): domain Eukaryota; kingdom Metazoa; phylum Chordata; order Crocodylia; family Alligatoridae; genus Alligator; species Alligator sinensis. The sequence continues at coordinate 3,635,146 of NW_005841922.1, forward strand.
TGTAATCTGTCTAAATCTAGTTGCAGCCTCTCTCTCCCTTCAAGTGTGTCCACCTCGCCCCACAACTTAGTGTCATCAGCAAATTTGGACAGCGTGCTTTCCATCCCCTCGTCCAAGTCGCTGATGAAGATGTTAAACAGTGCGGGCCCGAGGACCGAGCCCTGGGGGACCCCACTGCTCACATCTCACCAGGTTGAGTACAACCCATCCACCACTACTCTCTGAGTGCGCCCCATCAGCCCATTTTTTACCCATCCAACTGTGCAGGCATCAATGCCGCAGTCACTTAATTTATTGATGAGGATGGGGTGAGAGACCGTGTCAAATGCCTTCTTAAAGTCTAGAAAGACTATGTCCACAGCGACACCATCATCCAAAGATTTAGTTACTTGGTCATAAAAGGCAATCAGGTTGGTCTGGCAGGACCTGCCTTTGATGAACCCGTGCTGATTGCCCCTGAGCATGATCTCCCCTGCTGGTCCTCCACAGATGTGCTCCTTGATAATTCTCTCCAAGATCTTCCCGAGCACCGAGGTAAGGCTTACAGGCCTATAGTTACTTGGGTCCTCCTTCCTCCCCTTGAAAATTGGGACCACAGTAGCCAGTTTCCAATCCCCTGGCACCTGGTCAGATGACCACAAATGCTAATAAAGCTGGGCCAAGGGCTCCGCGATGACCCCTGGCAGCTCCCTCAACACCCTTGAGTGGAGGGCATCTGGATCTGCAGATTTAAAAATGTCTAGCCGTTCCAGAAGATCCCTAACTACATCTGCACTGACTGAAGGCCTGATAGAGCTATCCCCAAGATTGTTCCTACCTCTGGTAGGTGGGATATCCCGGTCCCTGTTCAGGAAAACAGAGGCAAAGAAACTTAAAAATATCAGCTTTCTTGTCTGGCGTAGCCACAAGATTACCGTTTGCATTTTGCAGGGGCCTTACCCTGCCTGGTGCTCTCTTCTTGCTCTCAATGTACTTGAAAAAGGACTTCTTGTTCTTAATCCTGGACGCTAGCCTGAGTTCCATCTCTACCTTGGCCTTCCTAATAGCCCTCCTACACTCCCAGGCCAAGGAGGAGTACTCCTCCTTGGTGATAGCTCCTCCCTTGCACTGGTTGTACGCCCCCGTTTTAGTCCTCAGGCATTGCTGAATGCCCTTGCTGAGCCAAGGGGGTTTCTGAGCACTCTTACCCCCCTTGCTTCTCTCAGGGACTGTTCTTCTTTGGGATCCTTTTAATTGTTTGTGACATAGGTAAGTGACCTGTGCAAGAAAATTCATGTTCTAACAAAAAAACCAGATGGTTTCAAAAGAAGAGTGCATTCTAAGATACAGCCAAGCCATGGAGACCTGTATCACTTTATTTTGATGCTGCATCCTTTCCTAGGATTCCCTGCCAGGCTGTTTCTGGATTTGGAACTGCTATCCTTGTACCACCATCCTTTATAACCACATGTTGACTACTGAGAGATTGATTAAATGTAAAGTTCCTCTCGCCTTTCACCTCCAGTAACATGACAGAGCTTTCTGTACCCTTATGGACTCCTGATTACTAAAGAGGATGGAAGATATTTGTTATCCCTAGCCCCCTTGTGGTGGCTGCTGGCTACAGACAGGTAGAGGGGATGGGAATGAGGGTAAAAAAAAAATTTCAGTCTCATCTTCCCCACACCTAAATCCCAGTGCCTACCCCCATTGTGGCTCATAGCTTCCCTAGAAAGCTAAAATTAACATGACTCCCGAGAGATTCACTGCTGCCCAAGGGGTTCAGACTTGCTGACCAAACTAGTCTTTGGACAACATCAGTGCTTCATAATGAATCGAATTAATTCTTAATAAAGAAAAATGAAGATTATGCATGTCCATTTTGCATCCTCAGTAAAACTAAAGTTTCCAGATGCTTAAATAGTCACACACAATGTTACCTTTATGAAATTAAATGCTATGGTTAATCTTACTCTATATAAATTTTATGGTTAATCTCTCTCAATATCTCTCTCTCTCTCTCTCTCTCTCTCTCTCTCTATATATATATATATATATGTGTGTGTGTGTGTGTGTGTGTGTGTGTGTGTGTATCTATTTATAGATACATACATACATACATACATACACACACACACACACACACACACACACACACACACACTCTACTACTACTACTAAAGCAAACATATTTTATAGCCAGTTCTATAAGAGCTGGCAAAGGAGTTACCTTTCTTCTTGTGAAGAAAAAATGAAGTTGAATGATAACTTATGTAGGTAATTCTGTTTCATTATATAAAATATTATCAATTAAAACTATTGTTTTATAACAAACATTAAAGAATTTGCTTTGTATGCTTAAACACTAAAAACAATATTTTTTAAATTAGCAAAGTCTACCTTTGCTTGTTCTTGTGAACAGAACAAGAGAACACATCTTGCCATTCAGTGGGTGTGTTTTCACGTTACGTCGCTGTAGCAACATGCTACAGTGACAGTGTCCGCATGCAAAACCCGTGATGCCGCAGCTACGTTGCTGTAACAATGTGCTCCCTCCCCACTATAGTGAGTCACTATAGTGACATAGTGCCTAAAAATAATTGTGCATGGCGCGCAGAGCGCAGTACTGGCTGTTAGTGCACCATCTTTTAGTACTTCCGAAAGGAAGTACTAAATGATGGTGCAGTAACAACAGCGCCATAGTGTCACATGCAGATGTGTCCAGTATCAACCATCTCCCAAAAACCACTGCAGACTGCAGGTTTTTCAAACGTTATCTGCTCACACCCATTAAGTGCTTCCATTGTTCATTTTCAGCTTGAGCCAACTGTTTGCAGCTCAGGTGGAGAGGATCATAATGGGACATGAACAATAGGAAACAATTAAACAATAGAGCATTGTTCAGGGTACCAAAAGATGACCAACTACACCATGATGAAATTAAAGGCAAAGTATTTTATACGTGTAGCAGCATTAAAATTGTACTTACCAGAAGGGATAGGGAGGGCTGCCCTGCAGAGAGACAGTGTGAAGAGAGTTTGTCCCAGTAGGGACACTGTCTGCCCTAGGAGCAAATGAAGCTGTTCTGGAGGTAGCCCTCTTTGAAGTGGGAGGAGTGATGTAACCCCAGCAGGGGTTTGAACAGTGGCGACGCGTAGGGGGTGCACGTGCACCCCCTGAGAGCGCTCGTGCAACCCCTGACATACAGCGCTCCCTGCTTAGGCGATGGGCAGGGGTGGCAGGCAGGAGCACTGTTCCCCCCCTGCAAGCACTTGCTGGGGAGTGGGAGTGCCAGGAAAAGCACCACTGGCACTTCCAGGTGCCCCACTCGTGCTTCCAAGTTGGCAAAATCGGCCATGGGGGGACGCTCCCCCGGTTGCTGACTGGCTGCTGGGGTGGGGCATGTGCCCCCCCCCCCCGACTCAGGTGGAACCAGCCACCCATGGGTTTGAATGAGGAACCTCAGCAAAAGCCCAGAAAGAGTCCTGGCCTGGGATTGCCTGAGGAGGCTTGTTTAAAAGGGGGGAGCAGTTTTCCCCACACGGGGAGAACAGAGGGGAAGAAAGACAGGCTGGAGGTCAGGAAAAGGACCTCACCATGCTGTGCCTCAGAAATCCCCCTTGGAGCCCTGCCAGGGCAGGCACAAGAGAGAAGCTGCCTGTGAGGAAACCCTGCTCTAAGCCCGTGTGGCTGGGCAAGCACAGCAGGGGATGGGGACGCAGGGCCAGGGGGAGAGGCTGGAGACTGCCCTGGTGTTTTCCCGTGAGTGAGAAAGCACCGGGGAGGGGCAGGCTCGGGTGCTGGAGGGAGCCCTGGGCTAGAGGGGCAGGGACTGCTCCGGCCAGAGCAGGGCCCAGGGAGGGGCTGCATTAGCTGGATGCTGTGAGGCTGTGCTGAGCAGGGGAACTGCTCCAGCCTGCAGCCCACACTGCTCCCTGCTGAGGCAGGAGATGGGGGTCTGGGCAGGAATCAGCTCTCTTGCAGGGACCACAAGGGAGGAGCCACCACCTGCTGCACGGAGACGCCTGGAGTTCAGAGAGGGACGCCAGCAGCAGGGACCAGGGGCACAAGATGCAGCCCTGCTCCCTGAGAGACCAAGCCAGAGGCAGTGAACACGGGGTCCTCATAGTTACTCTGCAGCATACAAGTTATAGGTTGAGTGTGTAAATAAGTTCTAGATAGTTTATTAGTTGGTGTATCAATGTATTTATTTATTGGTTCCTTATTTATCGTGGGTGATTTGTACGTATCCCCCTGCTGTGAGGTGCATCAGAGAAGCATTAACACTGAAGCCACCATCACTGGGTTGTGTGTGTATAATATTATTGATTTTATTGTATTAATTATATACTACCTTGTAAATAATTAAATTCTGTGAATAGTTTTATAAAGGACTGCAAGATTGTTTGATTGTTAGGGGAGGCTCTCCGCTTGGGGACTGCAGCAGCTACCCAGGGAGCTGAACAAGGCCAGTGGCTACTAGGTACGCCAGGATCCCACTAATCAGGTGAGGGCATGTATAGCGTCATGCCCAAGGTTACATATACAGCATAACAGGCATAGTCATTTCAGGTTCGAAAAGGTCAGTTGTTAAAGCAGGAATCATCCACTTCATCTTCCCCTGCAACTACACTTTCAACAACTGTCACTTCCCCCAAACCCTGGGCATAACTATGGACATAAACATGGTCCCTCAGTATGCCAACCTCTTCACGAGTCACCTGAAGGAAAAATTTCTAGAAAACTGCACCATCAAACCTGCCTATATCTGCATTACACAGGCCCCTGCCACATATTAATATAAAGACATGATTAATCAGTTAATCACATCTTAAGTTGTGACACGGCCACACATTCAATCAATTAATGGCACGATAAAACAAGGAATAGTCCAAAAAGTTATTCTACAAAAAAAACACTTGTCAGCAACAAAAAACACCATATTACTCTAAGTTAGATGTTCTTACACCTGCCAAATGTCTTATTTGCCTCCAAGTGGCAGGTGAAATCTCAGGCAAATTGATTTTATTTTCTAAGCAAATATTTGTGTGTAGAAAACTGGACTTACAGGTTGCTATGAAAAGTGCTCATAAGACCAGTTTGAGATGTTCTGACCCTGACCATATCAGAAGTCTAGTAAAGAATCTCTACACCAGGCACTTATTATTCTGATAAGATTTGTTCTATGAGAAAAGCACCAAAAAATACAGATATTGCTACTTCAGGTTAGAATCTTGCAGTAAGCAATTACAGCAACAGTCTACGTACAATGGTACTGCAGAAACCATTATTAGGGAGAAGGAAGTGATTTTTGCAGGCAGTGTGTACTTTGTTACCAAGTACAGAAGTTGTCAATAGCATACCATCCCTTCATTAACACTGCCAGTCTCCGCTGGCATGAGTATTGGTGACGGAGGAGGATGTGTAAGTAGATAGACAGAAAGAAAGAAAGCATGCCTCAAGAGGCCGGAGGTGAGTAACAGTCACCTAAAAAGGGAAAGTTAAGTTGAAGAATATAAGTACAATTATTTTAACATTTTAGAAAGATCCTAAGTACTCTACTCAGATAAAATAGAAAAACCTAAAGAATTAAATATTCAATTATTTGAGCTATCCACAAAGCACACTTTACTAGAACTTGAATTTTGAACTTAATCAACACCTCTCCCCACCCCGCCCCCAAAAACCAGGAAACTTTACAGAATACCTGACAAAGCTACATAATAGATGTTATGACCTGCAGGCTTGGTATATATTTCTGTCTGACCAAACCCAGTAAGTGTAGTACAGACATGTTGGATTCTCATGTGGGAGGATCTCTAAACCAAGACCAAGATTTGCCATGACACCTTCAAAAGACAAAATGTTTGATCCTAACCCAGATGGCTGTTTTAAAGCAGATTTTTAAATGGTTTAATGTAAACAATTGTAAAATGTAGTACAATTATTTTCAAATGTATTACAATCATTGTGCAACATACTTTAAATACTGATGTTAAATGAAAACATGAACCAACGACAATATGCAGCTTTCTACTGTACTAAACATATTTGAAATGCACCTGCTAGATGTAAATGTCCTTCCTTTTGCTGCAGAAGTCTGTCTCACAAACCATATGAATAAAGCAGCAGAGTACAACTGGAACAGAAAGCAAGAGAAATACTGGATTTTTAAACCTACTTTCATACCTTGTTCTATACCATGTCAGAGGAGAGGAATGCTCTTCCCAAATCTAGCCTGCATGCTCTGGACAGGGGTGTGTAGACGGCAGATTGCGGCCCTGCTCCAGCTCCAGACCATGCTGTTACCACTGCAAGAAGCCAGGGCAGAGCCATGATCAAATGCCTGCATGCCACCACCTGGAGCATACAGGCTGCAGATTGCGGCTCTGCCCTGTCTCCAGACCATGCTGTTACCACTGCAAGAAGCCAGGGCAGAGCCATGATCAAATGCCTGCATGCCACCACCTGGAGCATACAGGCTGCAGATTGCGGCTCTGCCCTGTCTCCAGACCATGCTGTCACTGCTGCAAGATCCCAGCCCAGCCCTGAAGCAGCTCCCTACCCTGCTGCATGCCCTACCAGTGCTGCTGGAGCTGGTCTCCATAGAAACCCCAGCCTCAGGCTATCACAGCATGGCTGCTGCTGGGGTCTCCATGGAAAGCGGCCCCAGCCACACAGGCAGGGGCTGCTGGATAATGGAGTCCAGCTGTTGGCCAGATCCACCATTTTGCCCATCCCTGTCCTAGTCAATGCTTCTGCAGACTTGTCTATACCAAACTGGTTGGCGATGGACTTGAGACTGTCAGAGTGGCGAACTTCCAGATGGTTATAACAATGTGCTTCCCCACAGTAAGGGGAGCCCCTCTACTGATAACTTTCACTCCAGGCTGGGAACCAGGTTGATCCAGACCTTCGTGAAGATGATCTGGTACGCCCAGTTCTGTGCCACTGCTTGTTGTTTCAGATTCCTGGGGCAATGTGCTCCCACCAGTTGGTGCTATGCTCTGTTGCCCAAAGCACCAGTGCAGGGTCTGGAAGTACTCTTGTAGCAGTCCAGCCTCTATAGTGTCCCATGTGACAACTTGCTCTCGTTTGCCAATACCTAGATGCGGCGGTCTCATGGACACATTTCCAAGGCCCTGGTCCTGTGAGCATGTACATCCACAATGCTGCATGCCAAAACACCCAGGATGTGCAACAGACTGAGCAGGCACTGGTAGGCCTTGATGAGCATAACAGAGACAGTTGACCTCCCTGACCAGACAAGCAAGCAGTAAGGATTCATTTCAGGCTTGGAGCATAACTGGCAAGCCTTTGTGAGTGGAGAATGACAAGGCATACAGCGGCTTTACACTTCCAGTGCAATGTGGACTGTGCTGTACTTAGCTGTCCTCAGGATTCTTCAGACTGGGTCCCTGCAAGTTATGCTGGGGTGTCTGCACACCAGCCTTCTACCTGCTAAGCACCAGTTGTGCATGTTCCTGCTTTTCTTTCTAGTGCTGTAAGTGACTGGGCACTGTGAACATCTGAATTCACATCACACTACATTTTTGTAGCACTACGAAATTCCTCAGAATGCAAGAAATGTTCGTCTGAACAAAGCTGGAAACATATCAGGTTTAGTGATCACAGGCATTAGTGACATAAATCTGTTTGTTCACAGTGTGCAATGTTTATGACAGTTCTGCATGCCTTAATTGAATAGGAGCAGGAAAAAGAAAATGGAATTAGTTCCTCAATGAAGAATTAGTTCTGTAATGCAGAATAATCACCCCAAAGAACAAACAGCTTCTGAATGAGATGCAAAAATATACCATATCTGTGAACTAGACAGAATGGGAATGCTTCACTTGTGTAGACAACAGGACTGATCATTCCTAAGACTGGAGCTCCTACAACTAAGACTTTCTCAGTTTATGAAAGTGACACCATTTATAAAGCATCAAGTACAAGTGTTTTATATAAATTATTACCTTCAGCAAATTACATACAAAAGGATTTAAACAAATCAACATTTCATAGACTATGCTTATTGAAAACCATTATGAAGCTTTACATCTTCATCCTGAGCAAACATTAGAGAACTTTCAGAACAAGATCTCCTGGCACCAAAGTATCAATAGTAATATTGTGTGTTAATCCAGTTTGGAATACAGTTTGCATAGTTAGTATTAAATTACTGCATTCATTTTGATACCTTAAATTATGCCACATTAAAATATTCAAAACATTTCTGATTTGTATATTTGGAGATTATAATTTAGCTTTTGGATAACTGATTTCAATCAGTTTATCAGAATGAAGTTTGGCAATCTCCTCCTTTGTGAAGCCATACTCTAGAAGTATCTCTTCTGTGTGTTCTCCTATATAAGGGTCCCTTCTCAGAGATGGCGTTGCCGGGGTCCTTGAAAGAAGAGGAGAGGGTCTAGGACTGATCTCTTCCTGATCATTCTTTATGAAAGAACCGCGTTCTTTATTGTGCAGGTGTGAGGCTGCATCTTCGATGGATAAAACAGGAGTCACACAAGCATCTGTGCCATCAAAGATTCTGCACCATTCTGCTTGGGTCTTCTGGGAAAATACATCTGCAAACAGTTTCTTCATTTCAGGCCAATCAGAGATACTGAACTGACTGGGAAGTTTAGAGGAATCTAGCCCCAGTCCTGAAAGCATAAAACGAAAGTTCAGTTGAATTATTATACTTTAGAAAAGCTCATAACATGAAGCCTGTTTCATGCAGCCCCAAACAAAACGTACTTCTTGTGAAGGACATTTACTGCAGGCAAGCTAAAATGCATAAGGGCTATGGCACAAAATTCTAGCTAAAAATGCATTCATTTTGTTTTTAATAATATGGTTTGAATCAGTACAAAGCAGAAGGAAGCCTTCGTGTTTGCTGTTGAATATAACGGCATCAGACATGGCCATTATCATCCCTAGCCCTCTTGTGGTAACTCCTGGCCACTGACAGGCAGGAGTAGAAAAAGCATCCCAGTTTTTAGATTCTCATCCCCCACAAATAATCCCAGTGTTTGCCTCTCTTGTGGCTCATTGCTTTCCCAGAAAACTAAAATTAGTGAAGATTCATTGTTGCCCAAGGAGTTCTGAATAGCAGTTTTGAAAATAATTTTTACTCAAAATATACCACTAAAGCCAAAAATATTGCACCATATTTTATAGTCAGTCTTATAAGAACTGGCAAAGTCAAATTCTCTATCAAAATAAAAAATATAAGTTAAATGATAACAAAGGGAGATAAGATTTCATGCATTGGGAAAAAATTATCACTTAGAAATGTTGATTTATCAATACAAAATATTCTGATTCATGTACTTCAACAATTAATACAGTATTGTTGACCTAATGCAGTCAAGCTTGTCCTGAATAGAGCTATACCATTGCCCTTTTACCTTATCATATTTGAAGATCACATCTAAAGGAAAATTGGGAAAAACTGTTCACAAGAACATTAAAAAAATAAAACAAGAGGATATATCGTGGAATTCAGTATCTGTCACACATACTCCAATAACTACTGCAGACTTCAGGGGTTTTTTTAAAGGATACAAACTCACATCCATTAAGTGTAGCAGCTGTTAATTTTCAGCTGAACTAATTATTTGTGGTGGGGGCAGGGAGGTTCATAACAGGAGGACCTGAACCAGTAGGAAACAATTACACTATACATTGCTGCTTAAGATACAACAGAATGACCAGTTTCACCATAATGAAATTAAAAGCAAAATAACTCATATGCAGCATAACTGGCATAGTAAGCAGAAACTGTTTTCAGGTTTAGAAAGTTTAGTCATGTACAGCAGAGCAGCTCAAGATAATGGTATGCTTCTGCTCCTACTTAATGAAAATGTAACACTCCCCCCTATGGTTGTTGTAAAGATACATAGGAAAAATTAAATGAATTGCTGCATGAAGTTCTGACAAAAAGTATAGTAAAATGAGGCAGCCGTTTCAGGATACATAAAGAAATAAAACCAAGCATAGATCAAGCATTGAAAGTTATACTAGAAATTGATTTTTCTGCATAGGGTATTTAAAAAAGAGTGTTTAACTCTCTAATAGTTTTTGGGGTTTTGTTTGTTTTTTTTTTTTTTTACTTTTCCAGTATAGTTTTCAAGGTTTTGAGCTCATATGCAGAGTAGTTTTGAAAATAAGTTTTTATTACATAATGGGATGAAACTGCATGGCAGGGTATGACAGCTCACCAGTGCCCTTTTCTTTGGGCACAGTGCAGTCCTCTGGTCCCCACACAATTTGATGCTAACAGGGCAAGCAGGTCACTCAGGCAAAGCATTTTTTGTGGCCAAGGCTCCTCTGGGTCCCTTTACATGCCACCTCCTATGGCTTCTTAACGGGAGGCCCTTAAAGTGGGCTTTGGCTCTGCTTTCCTCTGCTGCTGGAGCCCTTCCCTTATATTGTTGTAAGAGATGGTCCTCAGTTAGCGCTGTCCCTCTGAAAGGACTCCTCTCTTTTCTTTCTTTCTTGGAATGGAGACCACAGGGGCCCCCGTTACACAGGGTTTTCATAATATTGTATCCGACTGCAGCCAGAGATCAAATGCATGCCCATTCTTTATGCTTGCATAAAAATACTTTTTATATAAAAGGGCAGGCAAGGTTTTTTGGGTAGATGTGATATCTTTTATTAGACCAGCTAAATAGCTGGAAAAAATGTTCTTTGCAAGCTTTTGGGCACAAACACCCTTCCTTAGGCATAGGGAGACTCTGCTGGTATTATCTGTTCTCCAAAGTTATATATAAAATGGGTTATATTTATATATTTTATTTATATATTTATGTTTTATATTCTGGGTTATATATAAAATACATTTCAGAAACTAAAAGACACCAGAACACTTTACAGTGTTCACTGTACGTAGCATGCATTGATTATCCTACCCCAAAGGGTAAGATACTAAATTTACTCTCCAACTGCAGCATTTTAAAAGCAAAGAATATTTTTTTGCCCTCAAACTTTTCTCATAATCTGATCAAAAATGTCCATATTTACCTGCAAGTTGTGTGTAATTGTCACAACTGAAAATATGTGTAGTTACTCCTATACACTGAACTTATCGGCACTAAGCAACAACTGCATTCTGCATATAGGTCACATAAATACACATGCAGTAAAAGCATAGATCCCACAATCTTTAAGAAAAGAGGACTGCTTTTGTTCCATATTAATTAAAAAGAAATACAAACCCCTAACATTCACAAGTATTCACTTCCTTTAACTTATTTTTCTGCAATTTCATAACAAATTGACTAGAAGCTTGAATGTCTTACAGAAGATGATAACTGGCTACTAATGTCCATATTATTCATCTTTTAATCAGCAGGGGGAAATTACTTTGACACCCAAATCCTATATTTCACTTTTATAGGAACCCCAAATAAAAACAGAAACTATACATTATTTATGCTGTCTAATGCATAATCAGGCAATCATTTTTCAACTTGTACATTTTTTTAACAGCAAAGCAGCACAAAATGCTGTACGTTAAGGATTATAAATCAGGGTAAATTTACACATGAAACTCTTATAATTTACAATTACATACTATTTTTGTGAACACCTCGATACATACAGAGATACAAAACTATAAAATAGGGGTGCACCAATAGAGATTTTTGGGGCTGCTACTGAGAGCCGATTTCTAAGGAGGCATATCGGCTGATACCCATCCGATTTCTGATAGCCAGCAACTTGGAGAGCTGCTGCTGCTAGTAAGTCTGTTGTGGTGGAAGGGAAGGGGGGAGGGAATGGGCGTGGCGGGGCAGATCAAGGTGCTCATGGTGAGGGAGAAGTGGGGCTGGGGCAAGTACCGCACAGCCAGAGCGGGGAGGGGGGGCATGCAGGGAATGCAGGGGGGGCAGTGGCTCCCATTGCTACGCACCACTCATCCAGCGGCTTCCACCACTGCTCCCGCTGCTCATCCAGGAAGACATGGGGGTTGGGGGACATAGACATGTGCCCCCGGATCTCCACAGGGCTCTTCCCAGCTTGCCCCATGCAGATCCAGGGGCACCCCCCCCCCCCCACATGCCCACCTGGACGAGTGGCAAGAGCAGTGGCAGGAGCCACCAGATGAGCTGCTCCCAGATGAGCGGCACGCAGCAGCAAGTGCTGCTGCCCCCCACCCCCCCTTCTCAACACTCCCCAGATGAGCTCCTCTCTAGCCCCACTCCTCCCTCACCGCGGGGGCCATGATCTGCCCCTCTGCACCCCTTCCTTTCCTATCCCCTTCCACAACAACAGACTTACCAGCTGCACACAGCTCTCCAAGCTGCTGGATTGTGCTCCTCGCCACCTACGTGCTGCGCTGTGGCTGGGCGCATGCACAGGCCGTTTATTAGCCAAATTATCAGCCAATTTCCAATAAAGACAATTTTCGTTATATGATTGCTGATCTGATATCGGACCAATGTACTGGTGCACCTCTACTATAGAACCAGATATTTAAAATGTTTTCTGAATTATTCTTAAAAATTTCAGACAAATATACCAAAATGTATGGAATACCCACAATGGTCAGACTATGAGGCTGAGCACATTAGAAGTTCCCAAGTTCAGGGACTACTCGTATTCTGTCCCCAGTGTAAAACTAGAGTAATTCCACTTCACTGAATAGTAACACCAGGGTAAAAATGTAAGAAACCAGAATCAGTCCCTTATTTCTAGGGGTATACTGATAAAGATTTTCTTGGCCAATACTGGTAGCTGATTATTAAGCAAGCATACTGGCCAATACTGTCCTGATAACCAATTTACAGGAATGCATCCAGGCAGTGTGGAGCGCAGCGCTCTGCACCTGCAGGTACATCTGTGGAGGGGAAGGGGCATGAGGAAAGAAAGAGGCGTAGGGGAGTAAGATCGAGGCCCCCACAATGAGGGAGGGAGTTAGGCAGGGGCAGGGACTGGGGCACTGCCCAGCCACAGCAGTGAATGGGGCCCAATGGGACCCAGGGCTGGAGTGGGGAGTGGGACAGAGTCATGGGTAGCTTGTCCAGGGCAGCAGTGCTTGAAAACTGCAGTGGGGGCACTTAAACTAAAGCTTGTCAAATGAGCTTTAGCTCAAGCACCGCCACCACCATTTTAAAGCACAGTGACGCTTACGCTTACAACTGGAGCAGAGATAAGTGGGACGTGGGCGGATACTGGCTGCCCACTGCTGCCTTTGCCCCGGGAGCCCTGTGCCAGCCACACACCCCCTACCCGCCTGGTAGTGGGAGACAAACCACCCCCACTGCCGCCAGACAGGCAGGGGATGCACAGCCGTCACAGGGCCCCCAGGGCAAAGGCATCAGGACAGACAGCCCTGAGCCCACATCCACCCCACTCACAAATATGGGGGAGGCACAGTGCCCCCCCATGCCTCCCTTGAGGGGTGCATGTAGTGGCAGGGAGCCGCTCCCCCTCACCCCCCCTGGATGAGCTACCCACAATTCCATCCCACTCCCCATGCCAGCCCTGGGTCACTTGCACTACCTTGGCTGGGCAGCACACCCCCCCACCACACACACACACACCCCTTCCCCTCCACAGACTTACCTTCAGGACACTGCTCTCCACACTACCTGGCTGCATTCTTGGCCACACGCACACGTGCGGCTATGCGCGTGTACATGACATCCAGGGGCCCTGGCCAGAGGCATATTATATTTATCCATGAATATTATCAACTACACCAGTCAAAAAAAAAAAAAAAAAAGCCGATAGCCAATAATATTAATTTTCCTTTTATTGGTGCCGATCCGATATACAACCAATATATCAGTGCACCTCTACTCATTTAATTTCCTTATATGTTCTGCATATTTATCTTAAATGGCACGTTGCCAAGAGGCGAGAGAAATTTGTATGACAATTTGCAGGTCATCTGCATGAAGTTTTGCTTTCTTTTTAACACCAACTACGAGACTAAATATGAACTGTAATAAAGCAAATGTGTTCATCAGATCTGACATTTCTAATGACAGCAGACTTCATTTATTGACTGAGCGACTTCACTAGTAGCACAATTAACAGTGTAGTTGAGCGTCGTTCAGCTCACTTAAAACAACAAGCGGTCTGTAATAAGCACAGAACGCACCATCTAATGCTGCAAATAAGAATTACTAACAAGATGCATTTTGATGCATTTTATATCACAATCTAACTGGAATGTTTTCTCACTGTCCGACAAATAAAAGCAAAGCTGGAAAAATGAATGGGTCAGTGGTAAGTATAAACCTTCCCCAGCTGAGCGTGGGAAAAACACCCTCCCTGCACAACGTAAACTTAAATTTCCTATGTGGTGCCTTCACAGTCACAAAGGGAAGCTACCACGTACAAAGGAATTGCAGATACAGTGCTGCACTGGGTCTACAGAGATGAGGTTCCACTCAAGCAGCACCACACTGAAATGAGTAAGAGCATAATCACTTTCACTGGCTAATCAAGATTCTGCAGGCAACAAGGCATATATTGAAACCCATTCTCATTGGTGCCATGTTCAAAGCCCCACCTACTCTCACTGTTGGAAAGGTAATTAATGTCTGTTGTTGGCTGATGCAAAGGGGAAATGGAAAGTGTCCCTGCTACCCAATCTCTCCCACAAACGCTCTCTTTTCAATGGTAACCTTCCCCTACAACCCTGTTTATTTTCACTGCCTATGATACGGTGCTTTGTTTTTTACTCATAATTCAGCCCAACACAACAAAATTATGGAAGTCCAGGACAGAACTACCATTGCTTCATGTTATTTCTGCACCTTACGCAAATAAGTTTTGCTATGAAAAGCTTCCCCAATAGCTGAGCAAAGCAAACATGGAAAGGAAGTTCCAATTTATTGTATGTTGGCCACAAACAAGCTTCTCTTTATCTGACAAGGAAACTAAACTAAACCATTACGCTGGTAGAGCATGGGTTAAAACTAGGGATGCACTGATACCGATGGCCAATTTTTAACAAGCCATATCAGCCGATACCGATCCGATTGCCAATATGCAGCCTGGCAGCTTGGAAAGCAGCATCCAGCTGGTAAGTCTGTTGGAGGGGAAGGGGTGGGAGGAAGGAAGGGGCTTGGGCAGGGGCAGGCACTGCACAGCCAGGGTGGGGCACAGGACAAAGCCGTGAGTAGCTCATTTGGGGGACATGGGGGTCACAGGTGGCAACTCCCACTGCTAAGGCACCCTGGGAGGGCATGGGAGGCACATGCCACTGGATCTGCGCACGGGGTGAGGGTAGGCTGCCGCTGTAGGCTGGGGCCGGGGCAGTGCTGGGCTCTTCCCAGCATGGGGGTTGGGCCAGGCTGCACTTGGGGCAGGCAGCAGTGGTGCTCCTTTCATAATTCTCAGCTACCAATTCTAATACTGAGGCTGATGGGTACCATTGCTGGCAGTCAGAGTTCAGGGATTGACTATGAACTACAAACTACTCTTAGAAACAGTCCTCCCTTATAGGCATATTGGTGGGAAAATGTGCACTCTCTTTGAATCCAGTCTGTGGATAAGCATAAAACTTCAGTTCCCAAGGCTCCAAATTTGGCACTTTCCATAAACAGAAGGCAGACAGTTTCTAAAGTTGTTCAACCAGCACCTAGTAGCCCCTCTCTAGTATAAGTAGTGCAAGTGAGTAAGAGGAAAAAGATATTCTTCCATCTGTTAGCCTAAGTGACAAATATCATAGCATACTTTACCTGGGACAGCTAACTGTTCCTCAAGCTCAACATGTCAGAGGCAGGGAATAAAGGTTTCAGTGAAGTTATGGAAATTATAACTAAAACACAGCCTCTTAAAACCACTTCAAATCAGTGAGATAAAACCTTAAAGAGACCATTAGCTTGCCTTAAAGTTTCTTGGTTTGCGAAACAGCAAAAATCTCTTAAAGCAGCCCTTTTCCCCATCGTACTAAAAAGCTTAAATTTTGAATTATATTTCTGCAATAGACCCCCTCTAACGAAAAAAATGTCTCTGTAAAACTACAATAATAACTATTATAATTTAATTTGTCACTTTTTCCAAAAGCTTGTAACAAGAGCTACTGAAATGGACAACCTTTTCCTATAGGAAAATCTGGCCCAAATTGCAGTATCTATTTAAAACTCAGCAAATGTAGTTCAAGCAGTTTCAGTGTTGCAGGGCCTGAAAATTCCTGAGGTTAGCTTAAGGGGGGTTGGTTATAGCTGTGTTGGTCTAAGGACACAGGCAGACAAGGTTATTTGGGTAAATCTGATATTGTTTATTAGACGAACTAAAATAATTGGAAAAATTCTTCTTTGCAAGCTTTCAGGTACAAACACCCTTCTTCAGGCAAAGGGAGTGACTGAGGTTAGCTTGATATATTGAATAAAAACCTTCCATGTAAGGAATGAGGAATAGCTACCAATAGAAAGTACAGAGAAACAGTCAAATAAATGGCAACTATTTCTCAAGAGTTTGATCCATCACCAAAACACAGAATTCTCTTAGGAAAGCTGTTTCTTATTACATATTTGAAATAAGACTGAGTCAAATGTTAGGAGTAATGAAAACAAATGTACACATGGTTGTTCTCTTTTCGAATTACCTAATAATACTGGTCTTTGACTAGGGGGATAAAGGACTATGAAACTCCAGGATGTTACACCAAACCCCTTTCATCTTCAATTCATAAGCTAAAACTGTCAAATTTTGGAGACCTAATATAATCTAATGAATCTGTGGGCTCTCAATAAGCATACTGCACAATATCCGTTTACACACTGGATTTCTGAGAAAGTCTGGCCCTGGATAGATTTAACATTTGTAGTGCTGCAAATGTTGCTACATATTGAATGCTATAAAAATATACATCTGTACGCCCATGCAGTGGTAACACTCCACAGCTGGAGTGTTTCAAAATCACTGCAATCAATGGCATGCTCTCCAGCCAGGGGTGGATATGGGACTGCAACTCCACTCTCCTCCCCGACCCGGGTACAGGGGTCTCTCTGTGAGCACGGTGAAGTCCCATGTCTCCTGGAGACTGTGGTTTCCCTCCTGCTTACACACACAGGGGAGGCAGGATGTCAATTAGTATGCTGCAATCCCAGGTCACTCAGGGAGTGCAGCTCCCTTCTCCCCCTGCCCCAAGGCAGAACGAGGAGACTGGAGGCAGGGAAGCTCACAGGGACTCCTGCTCTCCAGCCCCAACGACAGCCGAGCATACACAAGAAAACTCACTGACTGTCCACCTTGATCTCTCCCCCCTCATAGGTGGTGGAGGTGGAAACATGGGGGATGCTGTGGGATTAAGAGATCCCTATTGTGCTACAGTTCACCATCCACACAACCTGTAGCAGTTCAAAAGTGCTACAGAGAAGTTCTCATTTCACCCAGGAACATTTTCGTGACACTTAGGTCATTTCTGTAGCTCTACAGAAGGCCTGAGCATCTGTCACCTAGACTTTTGTAGTGCTACAAAGTTAGATCTTGCCAGCGTCTCTGTCAAACCTAAGAGCAAGGCAGACAGCTTCAACAAATAATCTAACACATGCATCAAGTAAAGAGAATGGGTCTGATTATTCAAGCACAGGTCAAGCATCATAGGGGCAGCTTCCTAAATCATCTGAGTAACCGAGGAGGAAAAAAAGTCAGAAGATGAAGAAAGACTTCAAGCCCTGGTCCTGTAACAAAAGCCATTGAGTGTTACGGTAATTGGGCCCAGATAAACAAAAGGGAATTTTGGAGCTTTCTTCTATTTCTTCAGGTCATCTAGGAAAGAACCCTCTGGCTTGAGCTATGAAATTAAAAGCCAGTGCGTGCTTATGACATTTCCTGGCTATCAGCTTAGGCAAAATCTGAGATACCTTATCAAAGAAAGAACTGTCCTCTACTATAAGACCACCAGTTATACAATCAAATTAGCATCTCAGCAATCAAAATCAGTTACTTTTACACTCTATATAAAGACAGGCTTTGAGTGGTCCAACTGTTTGTTTCAAACCTGTAATTCTCATATATATGAAAAGCCATAGATAAAAATACCGAGTTCAAAATAAGAAGGGTACAGTGTAGTATATCATAGGTTGAGCTGTTCATAATACAGCATAGCATGATTATACTCCTGGTGACAGATGTCTGGTTTAGGCATTTTCTACTTTGGTATTCCTAGTACTCATGGAAGCATAAATTATTTTTAAAGTATTGTCCTACATATTCATGTCTAAATATCAGAACAGAAAATAAATCCCAAATCTTCACACACAAAATATGCACATTTTGTTTTATACATAATGTGTATGTTTGTCAAATATTACATAAATGCAATTCTAAAGGAGTCCCAATCTACCCACTGGATAGAATAAGTCAAGGTATAGCTTTAAAACAATGAATCCAATCTTTCAAAATAGCTTAACTAATTTCTTTGCAAATTGGTAAAGAAAAAGTTAATTAATTTCTCTGAAGCTTTGCTTCCCAAGTAAGGTCCCATGGTGATTTTTCAAAGCAGATTTATAAACTTCTGTTTAAATTCTGCTTTACAGAAAGTTTTTGGTATTTTAGTCACATCAGGCACCTATATACAAGCAGCGAGCTGTAATTACAGCACGTTGGAGCAGACTCAATTAATCGAGTCTGCTGCAGCATGGTCATTACTGCACTCCAGCAGACTCCAATGTATTGTGCAACAATGTCCCCGCACTTAAAAATGGCAGCAAGGGTGCTTTAACTAAAGCTTGTTCAGTGATCTTTAGTTAAAGCACCCCTGCTGCCATTTTTAAGCACAGGGGAGCTGATACACGAGACACTCTGGGCATTTTAATTACAGCAGCTCTCAGGGCAGCTCTAATTAAAGTGCCCTGCCCCCATTCCTGGAGCATGTGTATAAACATCCATCATTCATAATGCCACAGCACCACATCTCCAGAACTGAACTTGTAATTACAGAAAAACAAACCTTACCCATTCAAATTTGCAGAATGTCTGGTTTACACACACTGAGTTTAAAAGCTGTTTCACACACACACACACACACACACACAACTGTAAAAGATTTCACAGAAAAATCCCCAAACAGACTTATTTTCTTTCAATCACACTTAGCTGAGAAAAGTTGTTGATGTTAAACCACGTGCTGAAAGTTACTTACCTTTTATTAGTTGCTCATAGAATTGAGGTTCAATAGAACCAACTGCCATGAATTTTCCATCGGAGGTCTTGTAGGTTTCATAAAAAGGTGCCCCACTGTCCAGCAGGTTCTCCCCCCGCGGTCTGTTCCAAATACCTAAGATTCCTGACTTCCACAGGAAAGAACTTAGATATGCAGTTCCTTCAACCTTAAAGATGCAAAAACCACTTTATAGTAACTAGAGAAATAGGTGGCATGCTCTATAGTTAAATTACACTTGAAGTAAGTATTCAAAGCTGCAGGCAAATCTGTTCTTCTTTAGGATTTCCAGTTGTAAAATTCTTGCTGAGTAATTTGAGAGAATTATTACTGTAAAGAGCAACTTTACGTTTCAAGATGTGTGTGAGATATTTTCTAAGATTATAGAGAGTAACATGGAACCCAGCAGGGTTGGCAACCCAAGATTTATTTTTTTTTTTCTGAGAGTCTGCAAGCTTTTTACTGACAGCCCAACTTTCATAACAACACATTTTTTTACTAAAATATGTTTTATATAATATAAACGTAACTCTTCTGCCAGGCCCTGCCCTGCTGTCAGATCTCAGTTAGAAGGACTGGCTTCAAATTTAGGGATTTAACATCAACTATAGAGTTTGGTTGCCAGTAAAAGTTTGCAATAAAAAAAACCCAGAATCTCAAGTTAGCAACCCTGCTGGACTGCAATGATGGTTTTACACTGTGCTGGGGCCCCCACAGCTGTACCGAGGGCCTCCCACTCACCCCCACACCCTGATGCTCCTGACTATACCCTGCACCATGCTGCCTCCCCCTGTATACCCACAGCATTACCCTTGCCAGCCCTGCTCACCCCAACCTGACACAGAGCTCCAAAAAAGCCTAACTGCAGCCCAGGACTAGTAAAGGCAGCCTGGGATGCAGCAGCAGCAACAAATGGCTGAGAGAACATTCCCTACAGGATGCTGTGGTCCTACTGAGACATCAGCTGGCAATATTGTGCTCTGTTTGTTGGAGCTTCAATCAAGGTGCAGTGAGGTTAACTTATTACTTTTACTGACAAATAAAGTTTTTTGTTTGTTTGTTGGTTTACAGACTACTGACAACCATGCGTAGTTCGATTTTTTACTGAGAGTCAGTAAATTTACTGATAGTTGGCAAACCTGGAACCCAGAGAGATCTGATTTGCACAAGACAAATTCAGTTACTTATTTCCATAAGCTCCTAGAAATTCATAGTTAATATAAAGATTTATAAAATGATAAGACAAGCTCCTTAGCTCCCCAAAATAACATCAGTGTAAATGTTACTACTGATCTCCTTCAAGTTTCTACTTTTAGAAACCAGGAGCATTTATAGATGACACTTTTAAGCATGTTTAAAACAGGTTAAATGCCTTATGCACCTCTTTAATGGCATTGCTGTTTGCACATTGTAACAGGGGGCCTGCTTGGGGCCGATCTCACTGTGGCCCGCCCACCTGTTCCTGGGCCAAACGCCCGCGTTCTCGCCCGCCACACCTTGTTATTATAATTAATTAATAGATGTGAATTAAGCGGGAGGCTGCCCATTTCATGCCCTGATGCCAAGGGGCGCTATCTGCAGCTCCATTCCTCCCCTACACCGCAGCCCAAGTCTGGCAGATGGCATCTAGATGTTCTCATCATCATCACCAGCTCCCGCACCGGGCCCCAGAATCCTCCCGATTGAACCCCACCTGGAATCCTCTCATCGGGCAGTCTCATCCGCCTTCATATTAGGCAGCATAGCTCCCTGAACCCGGGTGTGGTCCCCCCACCAGGACCTTTGGCTCACAAGCCCTGGCCCACCTCCGGGCCAGTCGGAGCACCAGGCCCTCAGCTCTTGGGGGTTCCTCGCGGTGGGCCCCGGCCCTTCCGGTCCTGGCCCCAGCATGGACCAGTCAGGGGAAGTCTGGACAGGACTGAGTCTGTGGCCCTTTTCTCCCTCTCCGAGGGTCCACCTTCCAGGCCCTCCAAACTAGGAGTAACCCACCCGGTCATGGGGGCTAGGGGTTAAGGCACCCTGACCCACCTTTCACCAGGGTGGTAACTGGCCTGGCATTTCCTGGGGGCTCCCGCGCCACCGAGATCCCCACCAGGCCATCCACTCCCGGCAGGGAGCAGTTTTAGGTCATGCCCAGGACCAGGAGCCTCCTAGCCATCCCCTACAGCTCCTCCCTTACCTCCAGATGACACCAGCAGCCCTCCGGCCAGGCGATGTTGTTGCCTGGGCCCCGGCAGCAGAACTGCCCTGTATATAGGGGCAGCCCCAGATCCAAAATGGCTGCCCTCATCAGCCATCTGGCAGCTGCCAGCTCTAGACCCTTAAGATGGCAGCACCCACAGTGCCCTGCCACACACATTCAGCGGCATATTGCGCATTAATTCCAGCCACTGTAGCACATTCAGTGGCGTAAGTTGCCTTAAATGACTTTGGGGTGCTGCGAAGTAAAGCACCTCCGAGGAGTTTTAGTTTTCTACCCTACAGCCAGGGAGGGAAGCGCCAGGCTCTGCGCAGCTCAGAAGCTGTGCAGGCAGCTGGGCAGTAGCCTGGGAAGGCAGGATCCACAGAAGGAAGAAAAAAAGTGGCAAGTCTGATCTCTCCCCGCCTGCAGCCTGCCTGCCTGCCTGAGCTGCATAGGGGCTCAGCGCTTCCCTCTAGGGCTGTGGTAGCCCCTGGGACTGCCCGAGCCATGTCCTACTGGC
>NW_005841922.1:3656989-3666388 GCF_000455745.1 Alligator sinensis
CGCCACTGCCGCAGAGGGAAGAATCCGTTCTGCCCCGCTCCCCCCATCCCTGCAGCTCAGGGACCACTCTGCCCACCAGCAGCTTGCTCTCCCATCCCCGCCACTGGAGAGGCAGGTAAGGATCGGGCTTCAACACGGGTGTACATGACACGGGTGGGGGTATACTTCGCCCTAAATTGAAGCAGTGTTTTAAAAAACAAAAAAACAAAAAAAAAAACACTGCTTCAGTTTAGGGAGAATTAAACCCCCGTGTTGTGTACAAACCCCACAAGAGGCTTAAAACTCAGCCTTTCAGTACCAATTTAAATAACTAAAACTTTTAAAAGCTTCAGCACTTACCTGGCTGAGGTAGGTCTGCTTGCTTTTATAAGCAGACAACTGGAAGGAGATTAAAAGGTAAATATCTGGTTCTGGCTCTAAGTACCCTGGAAGCTAAGGATCTGGATCACTGAGTTAACCAAACTATTCTCCCACAGTTCTCACTAACTTGTGTTGTTTCTGAGGGTGCCTGTGCACGAGTGCAGAGCCTGCTCTGACTAATCCAGTCTGATTGAGCATGATAATTACTGTGCTCCAGCACCCTCCCGTGTCTCATGTATCAGCTTTGCCGCACTTCAAAAAGGCAGCAGAGGTGCTTGAATTAAAGCTCGCCAAATTAACTTTGGCTCAAGGGTCCACACCGCCATTTTGAAGCATGGGGATACTGACACAAGACACTGTGGCACTTTAATTAGAGCAGCTCTCAGAACCATGATAATTAAAGTGCTGTATCCCTCCCCACCCATGTGAAAAGTGCCCTGAGATTCTCACTGGGCATGTCTACACATTCATTAATGTGCTTTTGCTACCATGCATTAAGTTTAGTACCTCTAATATAAGGCACTAAATAAAGGTTGATTAGGCTGCCCCAATGCCCAATAGCAAAAGCAAGTGCCTGCTACTCAGGAGGCACTCGCCACTTAATGTGCAGTAGACTAATTCTACTGTGGATTAGCATATTAACTCTGTTTTTGCCATGACGCTTTAATGTGCAGTAGAATAAGCTATTGTGCATTAAAGCACACGTGTAAATGCACCCACTGGCAAGAGCAAAGAGAAATGAGAAGGAAAATTATATAGCCCAGGCCCCTGATGAATTCAGCAATACAAAGCATAGGTAGTATCTGTCTGATCATCTAATGAAAGCTGCAGGTTTGTACAGTAAAATCAGGTAAGGTAAGTATTAATTCAAGTTTAGCCTTTCAGCCATTACCCAATTTAAATATATCCTCCAATAAAATCTCGAGCTTTTACACAGTCATTACTTTTGTACTGCAGCAGAATCCTCCTTCTCTCCAACCTGAGTTCTGTGAAGAGTTAGGAGGGGAAAGGTTGAGGGGAGACGGGGCAAAGGGAGGGATGACAGATGGAATCGATTTCTGACGCTTCCCCTATAACACATTTGGAACTGACTAATCCGTACAGTTCCAAAACATCCTTAGCCACTAGGAGGTTTAAAGCCATAACCTATTTACTCTCTATCTTCTCACATAAAGAACAGCTGCATCAATAAAAAAGTTCCAAGGGTGCAATGGCATCCATTTTATCCAGTTAGGCTTCTGCTGGCAGGACTCTCAGGTCACATCTACACAAGATGCTTACTGCACAGTAACTCATTACTACTGCACAGTAGTGTCGTCGGCCACAAACCGTGATGTGATGCTACTGAGCAGCAGTAACGAGCTACTGTGCAGTGGGCATCACAACACAACCGTGCTGGGACACTATTACATAGTAATGTTGGTTACTGCCCAGTCATTTAGTACTTGATTATGCAAGTACTAAATGACTGCACAGTAACAACATGGGCATCTCATGTAGACACACTAACTGGGTAGTAACATGGCCAGCACATTCTCTAAAACAGAGATTTCAGTGGGAAGAGAAAGACAGGACTTTATAAACCATATGCTAATAAGCACATAGTGGTGATGAGGACAAACAGCACTAAAACATCAGAAGTGATGTCACATTTTAATTTTTAAACCAAATGATTACTTTTTTAAAATGGGGCTAAAGGAATATTTGTATATCTCCAAGTGAATTCCAAAAAGGTTTGGTGTCACTTGACCCAAGCATTTGTTACCTTTATGTTGACCTCATTAATGTCATGGCAAATTCTAGGATTCCACTGCATTGCCAATGCATATCAATATCTGTTAATACCAAATAGTATTTATTTGCTTCCAATACTGCTATTTAGTCTCAAAATATCTATGAAATACCGAAAAGAAAGTTTACTGAGACAAAATATGACAGAACTTGGTTGCCGAAGTACCTATTAATTTCTTCTTTCAAGCACAAACAACAAAAACCTTTAAAATCTTAAAGAACACAGAATCATGAGGGTCTCCTTTTAATATACTTTGTTTAGCACTCTCATGAAACACTGAGAAGTCTATCCCATAAGAAAAAGACCACTTTTGTTCCATTCTCATGTGTTCAATTCAGTTAGAGTCCTAGTCAATGAACAAGGATTCTGTAGCTCTCTCTAAATAGCTGTGAAATGATGACAGGAATATCAACACTATTGTTTCTCTTCCTAAAGATCACTTTGTCCTACACTCTTCCCAGTTACAGGAAATCATAAAGGTGACACTGGGTCTGACTGTACTGTATATCTATTTATAATAGTGTGTCACTACTAGTATTAGTGGAGTTATTCCCATAAACATGAATGCTTTTCAAATTGGAATCATATCTATTTATCATTTTGGCTTGCATATTCCATAGCTTTAAAAGATATTTTTCATATAAAATTCCTGAAATTATTTGTATCCTAAAAAACTTAAATCTCTATATTTTAAATTGCACCCAGACAAAACTTAGCTAAATTTGAGATCCAATAACAAATACCACAACCCCTTGTCTCTCTCAAAATTCCAAGAGGATTTGAAGACGCTTCCAACAAGAAGCTATTTCAAGGAGTCTTAACAAATGGCCAACTACTATGTGGAAGAAGGTGAAAACTTCATAAGAAGTCATTTTGAAGCTATGGAAAAAGGCTGTGAAAAGAAACCCTTTGGAAATTCTACATCTTGTCAGAATTCTTAATTAAATTCAAATGTCTTAATACAATTATGTTGGCATTGAGAGCACAAAATGAATAATTGCCTTAATTAATAGTGGTTGCCAATAATAAAAATGACAATATTATTACAGAGACATTGATTTTAACTCTAGTTAAGTTTGCTTTAAAAGATAAGGTTAAAGAAGAAGATAAGAAATGTCATAGTGCTCATCCGGAAACACTTTGAATTTCCTACCTAGTATCTTTACTTTCTTTTAATAAAACTAATTACAAGTGGTTAAAATTAACATTTGGTCAACATTTTATTCCCAGCAGTTTTTTTTAACTGATACCTTTCAAAAGACCTTGTCTATATACATATTGGAAGACAACTGAATCTTAGATAGGATAAGATAAAAAATATGTTAAGATTAAAGACTTTTTGTCACCATGCATCCTGTGAGCTGTTGGAAACATGTAAGATCTAATCCAACCCCTTTACAATATAAACTGTGCTAGTGAATATGTGCAACTAATAGTGTTAAGAGGAGATCATTTAGTGAAGGGAGAAGTGGACACTAGCATTCGTAAAAGACAGAACTCAGGTTGTAGTTTCTGGTCTTTGGCTTAAGGTAGGATGGCAGCAGCCAGGTGCAATGAGACACTTGCCAGTGAGTAAAAGTTGATGTCCTGTTAGGTTGCTTAGCTTTTCATTTCTCTAACACCCAGGCCTTCTGCGGAATTAGAGTTTGTAAAAATGATAGCTAATAAAGAAAACTCACCATACTTGCATCGATGACTTGCCCTTTGCTAGATCTGGTACGTTCATAAAGGGCCATAATAATTCCCATTGCACACAAGACCCCTCCACCAGCAAAATCAGCCAGAAGATTTAGTGGGGCATATGGATTTTCATCTTTTCTACCAAGTCTTGACAATACACCTGGACAGCAAAGGAAAAAAAATTACAAAATGAATGACTACTAGATTTTCTTTTTCCAATACTGAAATCCCCTTTTCTTGAATTTATGGCAGTAGCATAGATAAGGATAAAGACTTTTCCTTACCCCTCGGTTTCTAAACATTACTTGATTCTAGTCATACGTCAGCAAACTGCTCGTTCGTTCATAAAACTACAATATTTAAAGTTATATTAATTAATAGTTTATTATTTCATCAGATAGATTTTTCAGTACGGCTTTCAACATCCAATGAGGTTTAGGCTACTAATAAATAACACAAGATAATACTAATTGCCAACAACTGCATTAATTAAATGTCAGCATAATACTCTGTATTTATGTAGCACCTTTCAGGTAAAAACCAGTGAGTTTTACCAACATGAATTGAGACTCACAACACATAAGTGAGCTTGTTTTGTTTGTTGTTATTTTTTAATATACAATTACAAGCACTGGACAAACAGTCCATTAACTAAAAGTCTGAAGAAGGACCTCACACAAATGCATCCAAGTCAACAGCTTTGGAAAAGAAGGATAAGACAGGGGATAAAAGAAAGTGAAATAGGGTAAAGACAATACTGTCATTCCTATTCAATGCATAGAACACAGACACAGAAAAAAGATGGTTCACTTGCTACAGGTCATACAGTCAATCTAATGCGGCAATGGAAATGAAACATGTTGTCACTTTGAATCAAGTATTTCAGGCAATAGGGATCAAAGCTTCTTTATTTCCTCAATGGTACAACTGAAAAACTTTGAACATATCAGTCATCTTTCTTAGCTCTTTTATATTTAGGTACCTAGTATGCCAACATAAGCATGTCAGTTCTGATTTCTGGGATATAAAATGGGGTTTCAGGTACCTAATCACATAGATGCAAACCTGCAAACTGAGCCCCTAAATGTTACATGGAGTCAAGTAAAATCAGGTTACAGACAGGTGTTCAGTTGTAGTTGCTCCAAAGCATCTCAGCACTTTGCAGAGTGCAAGCATTCCAGCCCACTGACTAGAGAGCTACAAAGTCACCTCTAAGGCACGCTCTTAATCCATGGGGCAATAGGAGGATGCTCCTGTTTCCCCCCACACCCACAGCAGAGATGCTGCCTCCAGCTGATGCCATGTGGGCAATGGATAGGGGCAGCTCCAGGGAAAAAGCAAACCCTGGCCACCCACGGCAGAAGGTGAACACACTCTCAGCCATTACCCTTTCTATATGTGAAACAAGGGCTATGCTGTAGCTGCACCTGCTGCCCCAGGATCAGAACTCCAGTCACACATGGTGGGGAAGGGGTAGCCACCCCCGGGTAGGCAAACCACAGCTGTGCTTTTTCTGTTTATGCGTAAAAAACTGGGTTCATAGTTTGCTATGGAAAGTGCTCACAAGATCCGTTTCAGATGTTCTGCCCCTGACTACTGGAAGTCTAGAAAATAATTTGCAAACAAGGCATTTACTATTCCGATCTTTTTTTTCCAAACTGAAATTCTGACAGAATCCATTCTATGAAAAAAGGGCCAAAAATTTGAATTATAGCGTTGCTACTTGTGTCTAGTATCTTGCAATAAGCAATTACAGTAACAACAGCCAGAACCTACACAAAATAGTATTGCAGAAATCAGTACCAGGGAAAAGAAAGTGATTTTGCAGGCAGCGTGCTTTTTATTATGAAGTTCAGTAGAAGTCAAGACTGTGACACCCTTCATTAACAATGACTATCAGCAGTGATGGAGAGGGAGAGCAGCACTACATGATAGACCACGAAAGACCTGAAGGATTACCGAGGTAAGAGTCACCCAAAAGAAGGTAAAAACTACAAACACAATTATTTTAACATTTAAAAAAATACTCCACCCACAGAAAACGTAAAGAAAACCTAAAGAACATCGTAGTTGGTTATTTGAGCTGTTCAAATAGGACCTTTCTTAGAACCTGAATTCCAGATTTTAGAAAAAATAAGGTAAATTTAACGTGAAGTTTTACAACATACCTGACAAAGCCAAATAATTGATGTCATGACCTGCAGACTTGGCATATGTTCCTGTCTGACCAAATCCAGTAAGTCTAGCATAAATAAGTTCTGGATTCTCACGCAGGAGGATCTCTGGACCAAGACCAAGCTTTTCCATGACACCTTCACAAGAAGAAAAAATGTTTAATCCCAACTCACATCGTTGTTTTTAAAACAGACTCAAAAAGGTTTAATGTAAAAACTTGTAAAATGTTTTGTTGTTATTTTTAATGTATTACAATCATAGTGTGACATTCTTTCGAATACAGCTAATATGGAAAAATATGAGCCACCAATAATACACCAATTTATGCTCTATTAAATACATGTTACAGTACAAGTAAATTTAGCATCAGGATCCTTTCTTTCTCTCCAGTTTCCTCAACATTTTCCAAATGCTCAAGAACCATTCCAGCCAGCTACCTATTTTATGTACCATTGAACGTAGCCAAGCTAGAGAGACAGACAGGTCTCAAATGCCAGGCGCTGTAGCAAATGAAAGAGGAAAAGCTCTTAGCTAATGTGCTCCACTAGCAGAACCTCTAGGTCACAATTATTTCAGGATTTCTCCTTCATCAGACCATAGCACCTTGCTCGCCTGCTCAATGCAGTTCTCCTTTAGTTGTCTGCTTCAGTTACCTTTAGCCTAGTGCTCATACGAGCAAAACAACCATGGTTATTGTTCACTCGGACACTGCTTTACATGAACTGCACTAATGAACATTTGATTTTGTAAACTAAAGCTCAAGAATATTTTTTTCAGAAATCAAAAGGAATAGATGTTTGGTCCATCTGAATTTTCAGAAGTGAGCAGTTGTATAGCCTGAATCTCACTTCTCCAAAATGTGACTTTTAAAACACTAATTCTTCAAGTTGTAAACGGTGTAGAAAATGGACTTTCACCTGACACTTGTTAAACTTTAATCAAAACTCTGTCTCTTGAATTGTAGCAGTACAGCAGAAGAGTGTACTTGGAGGGGGAAAGAAAAATGCTGGACTTTTAAAACTGTTTTCATGCCTTCTTCAGTACCGCAGCTAAGAAATGGAAACCTCTTCCCAGACTGGTCCTGAAATATCATCACTGCGTCTTTACAATTTTATGTATTTGGATTACTGATTTTGTTGTTTAAATTATCATATTTCTCTCTTGAAAAATAAACCCATTAAATCTAAATCTAATATAAAATATGTTAAAGCCTATGGTTATTCTAAACTTCTAAAACATTTAAATAAAAAAAAAAAGATGACAAATCCATAAGCCTCTACCAAAAACTATGAATTACAGGCTGCACACTTTTTTACAGAAGAAAAAAAGAAACAAGGAAAAAAACCTGATTTTTGAGACAAGTTTGGTACAAAAGGTCGTGTACTCCGAATCCGTGGAGAATCTATGGGCGGAGTACAAGAGAACGGAGACTTACAGTATACCTCCTTGGCAGAAAAAAAGATGTACCTTGTCTAATATGAAGGCTTTCTGTAGTGATAAATCTTCATTTGAATGACTGTATCAGCCAAAGAGAAGGCACATTTCTGTTGAACAGTGATTCTCAACTAAGGTGCCGCAAGATCCCTTGACGGGCGCCCTGAGGCACGAGGAGATAAGGGCAGGCTCAGGCTCTCCCTGCCTGGCCCATATCCTGACCCCACAGCCTGCCACGCTGCAAGGAGATAAGCACTGTGATAAACCAGTTCGGTTTTGACCCGAAGTGCTGCTCAATTCACAAAAGTTAGAGGGACAACTTGAGCCTAAGGAGGTTGAGAACCGCTGCTTTGGAAAACAGCCCAAGTATGAATGGAAACGTCAGTTCAAATCAATGATTTCAACTGAGATTTCCCGCTTGTCTATTTAAATCCATCCACCCTGATAATTACACACAGGTATAGTGTGTGTACCTCTTTCAACTGCTCCCCACGCTAAAAATATGATTTCCACTCAGTCACAGTGAGCTCCTGGACAGGAAAAAAAAATTGCTTCATTCTGCAAAAATGAAATGTCAAGTTCAATGACTGCCTATTTTAACCACAGACCGAGGAACTTGTCCAGGGTCTGATCCAGGTGTTTGCTTAAGTCCAATCACAGGATCTAGGTTGAAGAATCTGAAAATACAAATGTGGAATATAGAAAACCAGCTACAAATAGAAACAAAATGGTTTTAATAGCTCTCATTGTTCAGCCTGAGAGAAGTTAAACAAAAAAACCCTCCCCAACAATATATTGCAAAGAGCATGCTATGTTTGCAAAGTTCAATGATAACGGACATTATTAGCGATGTGGGCTGGTTGGTTTACACAGGGCCATTTTTATGACACACTTCTGCCATCCACAAGTGGGGAACCAGGACCTGGCCTCGGGGCCCCAAGGAACAACAGTTCCTGCATCAGAGACTGCCCAGACACGCCTGTTTGATTTGCCCAAAGATCATGGGCCCATCATGGGATACGATAAAACTCTCTCAATAAGGGAGCCCACTGTGGGGACATCAACTAATTCCAGGGGACAAATAATGAGAAAACTGGAAAGGGGGAACGAAGTCACAGGTTAGTAAGAAGGGATCTGTAAGGAGACAGAGCAGAGCACGACGGCCAGCACCCACTGCCCCTGACTGAGGGAAGGGAGCCTGCGGGTGCTGCCCAGGGAAACGCTGCCCAGGCAGGAGCGGAGGTAGAAGGAAGGCAGCCCCACCCGGCCCGGGCACCTCCCAGCCAGGGCCTCCTTCCTGTCTGGTGGACAGCCGGCTTGGCCAGAGCCAGGAGGAGGTTGACCAGGAGGTGCCAGGACTTGGCGGGGCCATGGGTGGGCAGTGCAGGGACTGCTCGGCAAGAGGCTCTGGACGAGGCAGAAGAGGGGCTGCGACCTGGCGCACTCGCGGGAACGCCCTGGCACGACCCAAACGGGACTGGGACCGCTCCGGTGTGACGCAGACGGGACCGGGGAGGGCGACGCAGACATTGGGTGCTGGCTGCCACCAGGGCCCGGGACTTTGCCCCGGTCATGCCAGTGCTCCTGCTGGGACTTGAACCCAGCGGTTCCCGTCTGCAGGGTCCTGCGGACTGGTGCCGACTTGGGGCTCAAGCACCCGCTGGAAAGAGGCACAGGTGCTCGCACCCTTCACCAGCGTGGGGCTTCCCCCCGGCTCCACAGTGCCTGTAAACACCGGGGAGCTTTTAAAAATGCTTCAAGCACCTCTTCGAGACTTTCGGTGCCCCCCTCGGCGCAGGGCCGGATTTGGGGCCAAGAAGGAACCGGCCCCCCCGCCCCCATGGGCAGGCTCGTGCCCTCGCGGGGGGTGGGGCAGCGCCCCGACAGGCCCGGGCGGGCGAGGCGTTGCTCACCGTGGCGGAAGGGCTCGATGAGCACGTCGCAGGCCCGGCACAGGC
>NW_005841922.1:3666422-3669338 GCF_000455745.1 Alligator sinensis
GTCGGCCAGGATCATGCCGCAGAGCGGCGCGGGCGCCAGCCCCGCCAGCTCCAGCACCCGCAACCCCTGCAGCGCCATGGCCGCGATGGCCCGCCCCGGCCCCGGGCTCACGTGGGCTCAGCCCCGCCCCGCCCGCCAGTCGCACCTCCGCACTGGCCTACGCACTTAAGCCGGGAAACTTGCCGACAGCGCGCCCCCGCCCAACTCACAGCACCAAACGTCCTCGCTTCTCATCCGTGTCCTGGCCCCGGGGCGCGCTGCCCTCGTGTGGGCTCCGACCCGAGCCAGCCTGGTCCGCGCTTGCCTGGCAGGGGACAGCCGTGACCTGGCCGCGCTGGGCAGGGGACGGGCCCTGCCCCTCCCGCTCCCGCTGAGCTGCTCGAGTGCGAAGGTCTTGGCTTTACGCCCGCCTTGTGGAAATGGGAGACTGCTCCCTGGCTCGCCCCTGCGGCCTTACGGCTGAGGGAGGGCTAGCAAAGGGGGCAAGCTGGGGTGGGACAACATCGTCTGACTGCAGTGCTTTTTCCTGCCCAGGGCAGGGGGTCAGACGCGATGACCTGCTGAGGTCCCCGCCGCCCCTAACGTCTATGAACATACGAAAACTGGGGGACATCCGAACCCCAAGCCTCTGGGCCTGCACATAGGATGCCCGCCAAAGGTTTTGGAAACACCTGAAGCCCCAGCTGGGGTGGAGGATGTTTGCCAGTAGTAAGGCCAGTTATGGTTCTTGCCTGTCATGGATTTGGAATTTGTTTGAGCTAATTTGGCTGGGAATACAGAAAATTAAAAAAAACAACAAAAAAACAACTCACCTGGAAGAGGTAACACCGTGATCAGTAAGGCGGTTTTCCTTGTCGCTGGGGATAACCACTTTTCTGGCACAGGGCATTACCCACAGAGGTAATGTATAGTTAACTTCCCGCATTCATTTCCAGTGGGAAGATCTTGGCTTTACACCTACTTTATGGAAATGGGAGACTGCTCCCTAGCCTGCTCCTGCAGCCACACAGCTGAGGGCGAGCAAAACTCGGGGGCATCCGAACCCTGATCTCCGGGCTCGGGCCTGCACATAGGATGCCTGCCAGAGGATTTGGAAGCATTTGAAGCCCCATGTGGGGGTGGAAGATGTTTGCTGGTAACTGGGGGCACTTACGGTTCTTGACTGTCTCAGGGATTTGAACTTGATTTGGACGACTTGACTTGGAACACAAAAAATCTTCCTTAAAAAAACAAAACAAAAAAAGCACATTGCATTTAGGTGTAAAGTGGCCTTAGATGGCCAGGGCACTTTAACCTGCTTTAAGTTATGTGCATTGTCTTTATTACTTCACTTGATTCACCTTAACTTTCCTGAAGGTCCCTGCATGGGAAGGATGCCCACTTCCACACGTGCGCTCTGTTGCATCTACCTGCTCTGCAGCTGCCGAGCAAACCTGTTTTATTTGACTGGTATCCCTACACCACTAGGGGCCGATATGCTGAAGCATCAGGTCTGGTCAAAGCTTGTCAGGATGTGTGCTGCAAAGAAGAGTAGCTCAAAGCTGTCAGATGTGGGATGTTTTTTATTTTTCTTTCAGACTGAGAGTGATCAAGGACAAAGACAACCAAGAATCAAGATCTTACCCATTTTTTAAAAATGAATATTTAGGCTCTTTTTAGTTCAGCAAGTAATCCCTGCATTTATTTTATGGGTTCCTGCCCTATATGGTAGAAGATTAGTGTTTGATTGTTTTGAAATCTGTTTGATTTCACAGCTGAAAGAAATGCGTAGTTTGTTTGGTGTTTTTTTCCCCATACTTTTGTGCAGGCCACAAATGATCATGTTTGAAATACTGATGTTTTTATCGTATTTAAAAGGAAACTCTGTTGAAATATAATCAGCTTGGCAGGATTACTTGAATTGGCAGTTTCCAGCAGAAAGAAATTTGCTGTTCCTACTGACTTCCTAGAAAAACAACTGCTGAAAAGCATAGCCAAGCTTGTTGAACAATTTGTGGGCAAAGTATGCAAATTTGGCACCTCTTTTCAATATGTAAATATGCACCAGAGATGTCACTAGCAATTTTTGCACCCTAGGCAGAAATGCTAGAGAGCAGGGAGGGAGGTGCTGAGCACTAGAGAGTCACACCTTACCCCAGGTGCTTCCCATATATAGACTGCTGCTACAATGGCAGTCTCTGCACATGCAGCATAGGCTCCCCAGCTGCTGTTGTTTTAGGGCCTCCTTTGAAATAGTAATCAAATGCTCTGCTCACCCACCCCCAATTCCACTACTTATATACATGTTTCTTTGTGGTGCAAGAAGCAGGAAATCATATTGCTCATCTTTGCCTTGGATTCAGCATAGACTAGACTGGTTAGCCAAAAAAGTTGGTTT
This sequence comes from Alligator sinensis, assembly GCF_000455745.1. Lineage (NCBI taxonomy): Eukaryota > Metazoa > Chordata > Crocodylia > Alligatoridae > Alligator > Alligator sinensis. The sequence goes on from NW_005841922.1 coordinate 3,668,800, forward strand.
TATTAGCAAGTCTGTTAAAGTTTTTTTGAAGGCAAGTCCAAACATTGACAGTATCTGCATTTCTACTGCAGCTCTAATGACAGTTTTGAAAACCTGGGGTGGGATTGTGAGCCTAGTAATATCAATAGCAAAACACCCATTGGACAAATTTGGCCCAGGCAGAGTGCTTGCAAATTAATATAAAATTATATGTATTTTTTCTTAACAAGCCTCACTCACAGGTGAGTAATAAACATTACAGAACTTTCTCCAGGAAAGTGAGTGACTGTGGCACCCCCTAGCAGCCACCCACATTGCCCACCAATAAGGCCAGCCCTGCTAGGCTGTTTGACCCTGGCCCTCCCAGCCTTAGCCTAATAATACGGCACACCAGCCAAAGCCCTCTAGGTCTCCGACCCCAGGTTAGGCTGCCTACTACTGAGTGCCTACCAAGCACCTCTCTGCTGCCTCCACATATCCTCCATAGCTACAGCCTAGTCCTCCAGTTCTTAATCAGAATATAAACACAAGCCCACTGGCTGTCTAACAAAAGGCAATTC
>NW_005841922.1:3669348-3679210 GCF_000455745.1 Alligator sinensis
GCTCCCCTTCCTCTTTACTTGCAGCTCTTGAAAATGGCTTGGATGCACAGTCAATCCTGCTCCTACAACTAGCCTACTCAGGCACTCCTCTTCCTGCTGTCTATAGGGCTAAACTAACTACTTGGCCTCAGGCACTGGTTTTATATGCCCCAAAGCCCCTCCCCTTCCTGTCAGGTGTCTCTCCCACCATCCACAGAGGTTTCTATTTTAGGCTTGATGACCAGTCTGCCTTCCTCCTGCTGTGGATTAGCCCAGCTGCTTGTAACTTCTGCTTCTGGGCTGCCTCAATATCTGCACCTTAGCTGCTTATCTTCTAGCAGCTGGTCTTTGCCCAGCTGCTGGCCTCAAGCAGCAAGCTCTCTAGACAGCCCCATGATAGGAGTAGCTCCTATCTCACCTGATACTGGCCTGCTTGCTTCCCCACCGCTAGCTGTTGCTCAGCTGCTGGTCCCACACAGCATGCTGCAGCATACCCTTAAACTAAGAAGAACTTCTGGCTCCCTGTTGCACAGGGACATACATATATTCCCAGTTCCCTAGCAGAAGCATGATGTAGCATGTAGACACAGGTAAATATTGAACCATTTCTAAATATCACTGGGAGCTGAATTACAGTTATCACAGGTCAGAGGTGGCTGCAAATACAGTGCTGTAGCATTCCAGGTAGAATGGCCATCTTGTAGGCATTGAAATGCTGTGGCTCTGACACCAGGGGAGGAAGTGAGCACCCAGCCCAACTTACCTTGCAGTTGGTGAGTGGGATAGGGATGGGGGTGCTTGCTTAGGGGTGTCAGGGCCTGTGGCTAGGGGTGTCATCACTATTTCCCTCAAAATGAGTTCAGTGCAGTAGCGTGCACTTGATTGTATTCTGCAATGTATTTGCTTGACTTGAGGTGCCCAAGAGAAGGGGAGTGCTTGGAGCCATGTTTCTCAGTTCTCAGGGGCTGGGGAGGTCATGAGAAGGAATGGCATGGTGAGGACTCCGATGGTTGTCAGAAAGGTAGCGTTTACTGAGCAAGCAGTGCAAGAGACCTCACTGATAAACAGTGCCAACAGAGCATGCAGTCACAGCAGTGGAGAAAGGGAAGGGTAAGGAGCAATACTGTGTGGGACATTTGGAAGACTGGAACACGTTCAAAATAGTAGTAAATTTTGAGGTACACTTTTGGACCATTCCAGGCAGCTTTAAACCAGTTTGACAGGCTTGTACATCTATGTGCATCAGGTTTAGGGTTGCCATCATAAAGGACATTTCGGTTTTCTGCTACTCTGTCCTGTATTGATATGAAACCCAACACCTTTATGTTCTCTATTTATCTCTTCAAGACAGTTTCGTATCAATAGAGGACAGAGGACAACTGGACTGTCCTCTATGATGGCCACCCTATTTAACTGACATATAAACCAGTCTCAATGTTATGTGTGTCCATTCCCAAAGTTGCTGCACAGGTGTGCTATCTAGCGAGCAGGTGATAGAAGGCTGCTTCTTTCCTATCCCTTCTCCCCAGGGATGCCTGTCAGTGAGCTGAATCACTGGCAGCCCACCCTCCCCTGTGTTCCCCCTCCAGGAAAGGGGGACTTCTGGGCAGGCTGGCAGCCTCCTATGAAGGAAGGGTGATGGGCTCCCAAAATAGCATGTCACTTTCCCAGGGGCAGAAGCATGATTGTCAACAGCTCGCCACCTCAGCTGCGATGGTAGTAGTGGCCATCTCTGGCAGGAGAGATGAGTAATGAATAATAAATACACATAATTGAAATAGCAAGTGAAAATGTAAGGGGACAGCCCATAATGACATGTCTTGCAGAGTGGCCAGGACATGAAGCTGACATCTCTACTTTTATGAGAAGGGCCATTGGGATCTTGACTGCACATGGTTGGGACCACACATGGTTGTGCTTTTGCAGCTCATCTAAAAGACAACATTGTGTTGGGGAGCTAGACCAATAGTGACACAGAGTGAAGGATGACACTTAGGAAATCACCAATCCTACATCCTGCAGCAGTGCTTTTCATTTAATGCAGGTTAATGTGTAGAGTGTGAGGCTAGAACAGTCATGTAACAAGCAGGGTTTCCACCCTGGGAAAATCCTGCGGATGGTGTGGGGATCGCGCACAGGAGTCTTACCCCAAACAGTCCCTGGTTGCTGCAGCTGCTATGGCCACCTTGAGCTGTGCCCTCCCAAGATCTGGATCTTAAAGCAGTAACAGTGCAGCGTCTGTGCACTGGCTGATGCTGCAAGAACAATGTGGTGGGGCTAATCTTGCTGCCAGGGTGTAGATGCCATAGGGGTGGGCATGATTTTGTGGCCCCTCTCAAGTCAGGACTCAGGGCTCGTGCCCTTCTCACCCACCCCTAGTTATGCTATTGGACTGGCAATGAACTTCTATCTGTCACAGATGTTTAAACTCTGGCCAGTTACCTTGTGCTGAGTACAATAGCTTGTATCTGATTAACACGTAACATGTATTCAGCTAAAGCACACTTTCCAGACCATGCATCCAGATTTGTTTTAATGACATCCAGAAATAGAATATCAACTGCTTCCCTTGGCAGTTTTATTCCATTGTTAATCATTGTTGTATTTTGTTTGCTTATGTTGCTCAGGGGAAGGGGATTGTGCACTATGTAGAGTAAACTAAGTAGGCTTTTTATTAACAAGGCTTTTTGCATACCCTGCTATCAGCAGCTCAGCTCAGCACGCAAGGAGAAAGAGAAAGAAGCAGTACTCTAAAAATCATCTCCAGTGCCTCCCCTTAGAAGGGAGAGCATCACCGTTCTCTAACTGTGCGTGAATACGGTACTACCCTGGCTGTTAAACTGTTGTGTCTTATATCCAGTTTGAACATATCTGGCTTCATTTTCCAGGGATTTTTTTCTTGTTATATTTTTTTATGTTAAACTGAACAGCTCTTTAGCCCTTTAAAGGTACTTAGGCACTATAAGCATAGGCACTTGTTACAGTGTTTGAAAGAGAGATGAGAGCTGTGGCTTAGGAACTGCCATCAGAGAACTATCTGCATGGTTTGATAATAATACTCATTAGCTAAATCACAGTCTTTTACCCTGACTGAAAGTGGCCACAGTTATAGTGTTTTTGCTACGCTTGTATTGCTACAGGAGCATACAAATACAAATAGTTCTAGTGTAGCTGTTTTTATTGGTATCTTTTATATTGATGCAACTATTCTATACCTCAAGCCACCTTCCAGTTTTTTTAATAAGCTAAACATGTGAACCCTTTAAGTTCATCGTTATAAGACATGTTCTTCATTTTAAAAAATGAAATCATTTTTGTGGTTCCTTTTGGCACCCCGTGTAGCTTTCCAATGTCAATTCTAAAATGTGGACACTAGACCAGGATGCAGTTGTCTAGTATCAGTGTCACCAATGCCAGATACCAAACTCACCACATCCCTCTTTAGACATCCAAGAATCATGCTAGCCCCCTGCTACAACATCACAATTGATCTGCAAACTGAATTGTTTGTCCTCTACGACAATGAATCCTATTCAGTGACTGCTTTCCAGGATGTTGCCTCCCATTTTCTAGATGCATGTGTACATTTGAATTTGCCTGTTTTAAAACACTTTTTTTTTTTCAAATGGGCCCATTTATGCAAATTACCTAGCCTGCAGGTTTCCACAGGCAGGTTTTACTCGCTGAGGAGCTTCTCAGCCATTCCTCCCAAATAAAGCAGTCTTTGAGAAACAAATAACTACAAGCTAAAACCTTCTGCCTTATTCTGGGGAATAGGAAGGGAGCCATTTGGCTCTAAGCACAACACAGTAACCTGACCCCTCCTTAGTACCAAGCTTGTTCTGCTCACAGCTTGCCCTCTCCTTGCAAAGTGTTCCTTCCCCCTTTACTGCCTTTCTGCTCTCTCCCTTGGGGCTTCTCAGCTCCCAGTGGGACAGGCCCTCTTTATCCAAATGTCCTACAGCTGGGCTTCTCAACGGGGCTGACTGTTTTTTTTTAAAGGGGCAGACTGCCCTGTTTATAGTGCAGCTTAGCTAGGAATCCAGATTTACCTGCACTCTTCATTATTTATCATTCCAATCAGAAACATCATTCCACCAAATTGAAACAAGATCCCCATCATTAAAAGTAGTGTGTTAAGGTGAGCTTGCAGTCTAATTTTCTTATGTAGCACAATGCCAGGGGCACAATTGAGTTGTTGGCGGTCAGGGCTCAGTGCTAAGGGGTTCTGAGCCCTGGGGATCAGAAACAGGGAAGGTCAGGAAGCAATGGGCCCTAAACCAAGAATCAGAGTCGGGGTTCATAGACTAGAACTAGGAACAAGAAAACTAGAAACCAGCAAGCCAGGAGCTGGGGGCTAAAAACCAAGGGTGTCTGTAGACATACCAGGAAGCTGCTTTGACACGCTGTTATAATAGTGCATTGGAGCAGACTCAATTAATCTAGTCTGCTGAAGCATGATGTAGCAGGCTGTGGCAGAGCACCTTTGGTACCTGCCACTTTAAGGGCCAGAAAAGGCAGCAGAGCAGCCGGCAGGTATGAGCCAGGCTAATGATGTGGTCACATGACTGCAGAAGGGTCTTGGGATTAGAGGAGGGGGCTGAACTGCCTCCATATTAACCCAGGCCATCAGGGCTGAGCTGGCAGTTTACTGCTAGCAGCTAGAGAGGGAATTTCACCTGGCTGGATTTGCTGCATGTGGAACCTCAGCAAAGGTAGAGGTAAGGAGCTATGGGGGTGGTGGAGGTTCCTGGTCCTGGGGCATGATGTAAAACTACACCCTGCTAGGGGAGGATGGTATGGTGGGGCTGCCTTTGGTGGGATGGTCCCCAGGAAATGCCATACCAGTTACCTCCCTAGTGAAAGGTGAGTATGGGGTGCCTTATAGCCTCAGCCCCCACAACCTGGTGGGTAACCCCATTATAGGGACAGGCAGTGGGGCCAGGCACTCCTAGAGAGGCACCTGAACCCCATGGGGTATAAGACCCTGGTGGCCCTAGTAAGGGGACATAGGTAAAGAAGTAGGCTGTGCGGAGTAGGATGCATATGGGTGACCTGAAGGACTGTGCTGAGTGAGTGCAGAGTAGGGTTTGCATAGGCAAGGCTGAAGGGCTGCACAGGGGGATGCGGAGTTGGGCTGTAGGAGTGGCTTGAAGGAGTGCATGCACACCAGCCCCAAAGTTTAGTGAGCAGTTGATGGCCCTAATGAGAGGGCACAAGGCCCTAGTTTGAGGGCATGAGTTGAAGCCCCAGGGAGGGGGCAGAATGGCCAAGGTAAGTCTACAGATGCCTGAGGCCACACTTGGGCCAGAGGCCAAGTGGTACGGCTCAACAAGGGAGCTGGGAGTAGTAAATAGTGGGAAGTTTGGGCCGGTGAGCCTAGTATTCTGGATGCCATCTGCAAGGTGTGGAACATGGTATAGGGAAGGTCAGAGCCCTGTATAACATTCCTAGCATTGGGGCAATTAATGGAGAACCTCCCACATTATTTCATCAGTCATTGATACATCAAGGTGTGGCAAGAAAATTGGGCAGACTGCCCTGGACAGGTGGGCAGGCCAATGCTATGACTGGCTTCATGAGGACCCCCCCTGGCAGCCTCACACATCACATGTATCAGTGGTACAGCACTCGTCCGCACTGAGAAAATGGTGGCAGTGTACTTTGAACTAAAGCACATCAAATGCGTTTTAGCTCGAGCACACTGCGGTTATTTTCTCAGTGCTGACATAGCGATGGTGTGCTTTGAACTAAAACGCATTCAGTGTGCTTTAGTTCAAAAGTGCACTGCTGCCACCTTCTCAGTGCTGATGTGCGCTGTGCCATTGATACACCTGCTTCCAATGCAGCACCAGGTGCTTTAATTAGCACAGCTTGCTAATTAAGTGCCTGGTGCTGCATTGGGAGCACATGTAAAAATGCCTTAAGAGTTAGAATCTAGGCACAGAACTGGGAGCAGGAGTCATGCTAGGGAGCAGGAAGCTAGATCAGGAGTGAAAAACCTGGGGCCAGGCAGAGGGAGATTTGTGTTGCTGAGTAGCCAACTGAACCCTGCAACAGCAGCTGCACTCATTCACTTAACTGGGGCAGCTGGGAGTACTCGGGCAGCCAGTCTCACCCAGACAATCTGAGGCTGATCAGTCAACCCACTACCCTGACTCCTAACAAACCTGTGCCTCTGTCTGCAACCTTTTGTCTGTCTTTCCTATTTAGAGTATGCAGCAGGCTGTTTCTTACTAAGTATGTCTACCCTGAGATTTGGGATTAATCTTGAAGACTGGCTTAACCCTGTGAATGCTGAGCAGCTACACTGAAAACCCCTAAACCTGAGTCCTGCTAGTGGTTCAGTTTGACCCCTGGAAGCTCTGAACTTCAACATTAGAGGTGAAGCCCTCCTCTCCCTGCAGGCTGCAAGCAAAGGAAGTTCATCAGCAATGATTCCCTGTTCCTGACTCCAACCTTTCAGCACCCCACTTGCTGTTTCTCCTGTATACAGTTAGAGCTATGCACAGAGGGAGAATCAGTAGTTGGCACTGTACAAAATCCCCTATATTCTTGTACAGTGACTAGCATAGTGGGGGCCTCTGTTTCCCATGGAGAACATGGGTGCTATATAGCATAAGCAATAATTATTTTTCGGTAACACAAATTGCCCTGATTCCTGGTATGACCTTTGATCACGTCTACTTGTTCTTTCAGCCGGATATTCAACACTCTCACTTGCTATACACTTTGAGTACATTTTCCTAGTACTCAGCTTTCCTGATTTGCATTCCATTTTTTTCTAATGATTTATTTGTATGTACAGTACTTAAGATAACAGAACTCCATATGGGGGTAAGAGCTGTAGATCTGATCCCTGACTTCATGCTAACAATGAAGAATCTAAGGGTTAGAAACGTTTATTTCAAAAAACCTTCCTATTTGCAACTAGGCACATCAATTATATGTTCACTACTAAGTAGTAGTACTTGTATGTAGGGCTTGTGACAAGATATTGTAGAAGGACAATATGTGTATCATTAATTCAAAAAGGGCTGTTTTGTTATCTTTCATTATCTATCTCCCTCAGGTATAATATTCAATTCAATATTAAATATTTGTTTCCATAATTACTCAGCAGTGTTCTTGGGGCATTTTCTGTTTTTGGTTTTGGGGTTGTTTTTTTTTCCTGTTTCCCTGCATATTTTTCATTTTCACCTACCTCTCTTCACTCTGACCCTTTTGGGGTCTCCATTAGGTAAAAGCAGGGACAGGACCCTTTTAGCAATTTTCTTCCTGCTGCCATGTTCTCAGTCTGTCAAGTTGCAGATCCCACCATAATCACAGACTCCCTGTTGTCTAATTTCAGCAGCCTGCAGCTAGCAAAGTTTATTGTGTTTCACGTGAGCAAGTGACCTCATTCGGAAGCCCACCTCCCTTTAGAAGTGGCATTCTTCGTCACTTGTGTCGTGACTCGGCCCAAATGAGAGCACTGCAGTTCTGAGATGAAAGGCTGGCACTTTTGATGAACATTGAATTGGGTTTGAAAAAGTGTGTCTCTTGAGAGAGAGTCTACAAATAATCATAGGGAGAAAGTGGGGGGAGAATGAGGCTGGTGGCATGAATCCAGGCAAAAATCACCAGAAACACCCAGTGTCCAGTTGGCAACAGACAATTAAAGTAAAGACACTGGCATCTTGGTTAAGAATCACTGGATTAGACAGATTTATCTAATTCACAGCTGCCTTCAGTGTGCAGAGAACCCAGCCAGGTAAGACTTTCCTTCCCTTCACCACCACCCTGGTTGACAGTACCTGATCACAATATACACTGTTGTATATACCACAGATGTGAATATATGCCATTTTTCAGGTTATAACTTTTATTTCTGATTCCTTCCCCCCTTGCAAATCAACATTGGATTCACAAGTACAAGATTATTAAGATAGTTATCATAGCATGGTTTATTCTTGTTTTGTTTTATTTGTTTTACTTGTATACTGAAGAAGTGAGAGACGTAGAAGATGTGTTAGTCTACTGAAATATTCTATATGTTATCATTAAAATGTCATTATACACTGAGCTGAAATCCAATAATAAAACAACCTTTCATATTTAATTTAAAAAGATCAATTAGGCTTAGACCAAAGGAGAATCAAGATCCATGGACTTCCATGGATCTCTTGCATTATCTTTCCCAGCTTTATTGCATGTTTTAAAGACGGTTTGTTTTATCCATGGATGGCAGCATTTATGTTTTGTCAGAGATTTTTGGACTCCGTTCTTAGCATTCAGATAGATTGTATTGGGTAGATTAGATTGTACTGTAGTTTATACTTCACACTTCTGACTTGTACTTTGTTCTAACCTCATACTGTTATGACAAATGTCCTTTGTATTAAATCCCTTTTTTGCATTAGTTTCACCTGTGTCTAAGCTTCTCTTGCCAATATGCCCATTACATGATAAGATTTAAACTTTGCTCATCAGAGTTATTATTTCTACATGCCCAGGGACTAAATTCCACTATTCATCCACTGGCAGTGAGAGCACAAGCTACTTACTAATACGTCTCAAATCCAGTAGCATAACAAGGATGTCTGTGGGACACCTACTTCAGGTGTCAGCTATGAGGAGAGTAACAAGATGCTTGTCCCAGGGCTGTGGTTCCCAACCTTTTTTATACTGTACACTGGCATGGGAGTGGCAGAGCTGGCTGCCTCCCTCCTGGGGCTGCCCTGCCACCCAACTGTAACCCCACATGTCACTGCCAGTGACAGAAGCTGCTTGGCTTGGCAGACAGACAGGGGTCCAAGTGGGGGGCTTATGCCACAGCCTGGCAGCCAACCCTTTGCGACCTGGTACTGGGCCGTGGTTCAGTGGTTGGCAACTTCTGTCCCAGGAGGTGGCCACGACACTCCCTGGTAGTTGCTCAGCCCTTAATTGAACTTCCCTACTTGGTCACACTCTCTTTTGCTCACCCACCATGCCTTGATGTTATAGTCCTCTAAAGACAGGGAGGCTTCAAGGCTTGGGAGGCTTAAAGACAGGGAGGGCTTGGTCTCACTCTCTGGCTCCCAGGGATAATTGTGTTTTGGGACACTTGGCTCTAAGCCGACACCAGGCTTCCTCAGGTCTTTGTCCTATTCTTCGTTTATCACACAAGTATTGCACAGGTGTTGTGCCTGGCTCCCCTACTTGGCAGTACTGCACACCTTGTGTCATTCTGTTGTCTTGGGCCAGCCTCACATACGTCTATTGCAGCTTATCAGCAGCATAACTGCAGGGGATGAGTGGGGCACGAGCCTCGGGTATCAACTATGGCAGGGGCAGCTTTGTGCTATCTAGCCCTAAGAGCCAGGGGGGATGCAGCCCCACGCCTAGCAGTGTATTGGGGGGAGGTCTTGCAGTAGTTTATAACCATTCAACCTCATCATCCCTTGGGGCGCTCTGGTGAACAAATGTTCCCCCAGATACTGGTGGTCATCCCTGATAAACTTATAGGTAGCCATCAGATCACCCCTGAGCCTGCGCTTTTCCAGGCTGAAGAGCCTCATAAATCTCAGCCAGTCATCGTGAGGTCTGTTTTCTTGACCTCTGATCATGCGCGTGGCTCTTCTCTGGACTCTCTCAAGCTTCTCCACATCCTTTTTGAATTGTGGGGCCCAAAACTGGGTGCAGTACTCCAGCTGTGGCCTCACCAAGGCTGAGTACAAGGGGAAAATGACATCCCGGGATTTGCTTGAGAAGCATCTATGGATGCAAGCCAGCGTTTTGGTTGCTTTACTAGCCCCAGCATCGCATCGCAGGCTCATGTTCATCTTGTGGTCAATGATGACCCCCAAGTCTCTTTCTTTCATAGTTTGTAGGGTCAGAAGGGACCTTGACAGATCATCAAGTC
>NW_005841922.1:3680081-3699016 GCF_000455745.1 Alligator sinensis
CCACCACTCTCTGGGTACAGCCCTCCAGCCAGTTAGCGACCCATTTGACTGTCTAGGTGTCAACACCACAGTCCCCTAGATTTTAATGAGAATGCGGTGAAAGACAGTGTCGAAGGCCTTCCTGAAGTCCAGAAAGACTACTTCCACTGCTACCCCTGCGTCTAAGGATTTTGTGACCTGGTCATAGAAGGCCACCAGGTTGGTTTGACAGGACCTGCTTCTAACAAACCCGTGCTGATTGCCCCTAAGCATAACCTCCCCTGCTGGCCCCTTGTGGACATGCGCCAGGATAATTCTCTCAAAAAGCTTACCATGGATCGAGGTAAGAATAACTAGCCTATAGTTCCCTGGGTCCTCCTTCCCTCCTTTTTTAGTACTAGCCAGCGTAGCACTGCCAAGCCTATAAGGGTGCTGCAGGTTTTTCCTCCCAAGGTGGAGAATCTTGCATTTTTCAGTGTTAAACACCATCAGGTTCTCGTCCACCCATTTGCTGAGCCTGTCCAGGTCAGCCTGGATCATCCTCCTGTCTTCAGGTATGGATGCTTTGCCCCAAAGTTTGGTGTTATAGGTGAACTTGGCCAGTCCGCTTCTGACTCCAATGTCCACATCATTAATGAAGATGTTGAACAATATGGGTCCAAGGACAGAGCCTTGGGGGACCCCACTGGTCACAGGGCACCATGATGATTGACTTCCATCAATTACCACCCTCTGGGTCCAACCACGGAGCCAATTTCCCAGCCAGTGCATCGTGGTGACCCAAGGCCACAATTGGCCAGTTTCGCCAAGAGGTGATCATGGGATACCAGATCGAAGGTTTTTTTGAAGTCAAGATATATGACATCAATCTCTTCTCCCTTGTCCAGGTGATAGGTCACCTGGTCACAAAAGGAAATGAGATTGGTCAAGCAAGACCTACCCGCAACAAACCCATGCTGGCTATCCCTTAAGATGTTGGCGTCGGCCAGTCCATTAAGGATGGCCTCTTTAATAAACTTTTCTAAGATCTTCCCCGGGATAGAAGTCAGGCTGATGGGCCTATAGTTTGTCGGATCCACTTTCCTCCCTTGATGATGCTCCAGCAGTCAGCAGCTGCTTTGAGTGTGTAGAGAACCCAGGCAGGTACAACCTTCCTTCCCTTCACCCCCACCCCAGTCTACAGTGATTGGCATAGTCCTGTCCCCTCCACTCCTGCTGCCCCAGGCATTGGCTGAGCTCACTATGCCTCTACAGCTCACACTTGTGTAAACAGTTCATGTATCGGTCACTGCTCTAGAGAGACCTGCGTTGGTCACTGCCTTAGCAAAGCCGTTGTGCAAGTAGCATATGTTCTCATCAATGCTTGTACTAACCAGTGTTCCAGCATAGCCTACAGGTAACTTGACCTGTCCGTACAGCCTTGGGGTGATGCACTGATTCCCCCGCAGCCAATAAGAGCTTGGCCATGGATTGTGGTAGGGTCAGGATTTTACCGATAGCCATTCTTTTAAAATGGGTTACAAGAAAACAAACGAGATGCAATTTACTTATAGTTTGTGCAAGCAGTTTTTGTTCTGGACAGCTTCTCCTAGTAGCTGAACTGTAATAACCATAACTTGGCTTTGCTTTTCCCTGGGTACTTTGTTCCAGGTTACGGTTTTAGGCCTCTTGGTGTAGGTGAGCAACATCAGGAAGCTTGTTTCTGGCCACTGGCCCTATATAGTTAGTCTGGAAAAGATTGTTGGACAGTACTAATAACCCTCTTGCTGGTCCTGGAATCTTAATGTATATCCACCAAGCAGTTCCCATTAGGACTGCCGCTTTTACAACTTAAGCTTAGGCAATTCTTCCTGTGTTACTAGTGCTATTGAGCAATATAGCTTTGCATCGCATCTAATTCCTATCAGACAGCAAGTCAGCCATTCACCTGAACCCTGGAGATAGCCATGACATATTTAATTCATAACTAATTCATATCATTGTTGATTTCATGGCTCATTGACAATTTGGGAGTGCAAACAATGACCTTTTTTAAAAAGAAATGTCTAATCCTGAAAGGAGGAAATCATTGATCTGAACAGATTCATTCTCTGTAAGACTTTATTTAAGCACTGTGACATTTCTGGGCTTCAGTGGATGGTGCAGTAGCTTAAACAATGAGCAATCAAAAATATCAAATGTTATTGTTCATCCACCAGTTTCAACTGCAAATCAATGCTTTTTATAGGGCTGAAAGACGCAAGCTCCGAGTGTCTGTGTCCTGACCTGAGGATCCAAAACTGAAAAGTGCTGAGCACTATTTGTAAGGTATAGAGCACCCTCAATTTTTATGATACAGTGGAAACCAATGGCATTCAACACCTGGGAGAGTATTCTGTTCTAAAAATCGTAAGGTAGAATAATGTAATGGCACTCTCCAAATTCAAAAACTGCTCAAGTCACTGTTGCTGTGACAGATTTAATTCTACTCACTTGTGCATACACGTTGCTTTAGTTATTACATGATACCACAGTGTATTTTTTGTAGGTCCTCTAACCCCCAACTGTGTAAATTGGATCAAACCTGTTGAATGAGGAAGTGGTTCAATGTTTATTTTGTGTCATCAGAGTCCCGTGTGTAGCCCATTCCTCATTTAGTAATAATTACCATCCAACTGCTATACTGGTTCATATAATATTTTTCCCCAAGCAATATGATGTGATCATGTAACATGAAGACTCTGTGGGAACGCACAGGCACAAGGAGACAGAGTTAAGCTTGCATGGGCAGCTTTAACCTTGGCATGTCCAGTCATCTGAGAACTTCTATGTGTAACCTTAACATTCATTTGAGCAGTATTCTCTGTGGAATTTCTTTAAAAAAACTAAGAAAAGAACATCATAGTAAGTTAAATGAATTCAACCTTGTGGAAAAAAGTGCCAGGGTTGCTCATTAATTGGGCAGATTTCAGCACTGAAAGTGCCTTTCTCTGTTTCAAATGCAACTTTTGTACTACTTATCCCATTTCATTCTCACCTTCACAGGAGGTGTTTAGGACCTAGATTCCCTTTACTGCTCCAGTATCTTGCAAATGCTGAAAAAAAGTTGGAATAGGACTGTATGGAGAGAAGCTTTCTACTATCAGTTCCTATACCCATGGCTCCTCTCTCTGTACTCCGTAACATCACTCTGCTAATACTCAGCTACCATCTGCTGCTTCTTCAGCCCCATCTTGTACAACTGAAAATAGCACTCTTACAACAAGACCAGGTACACTGACCCATAGAATAAGGTATCTAAACTGCTTACCCCAAAAAAGAATCCAGTCTCATTTGGTCTAAACAAGGTTGGTTTAGAGACTAATGAAACTGCAAAATAAATTTAAGAAAAAGTTGTGCTTGCCACTATGCAGAGATCATAGCGTCATGTAGCCGGTGGTACAGGTATCTGCCTTCTTGCCTGGTATCCCAATATTACAGTCCAGTGTTACACCCTAAAATGCATCTGGTTTGCCCCATTCTTTCTCCTGGATCAAGATTTTAAAATCTGACCTGATGCATTGTCTGATTTATTTCCTCTTGGTTTCTGAGGCAGGATTAACTACAAAATAGATGCATTATTGTATCAATTTCTTACAGTAAGAACACAGAATTTTTTTTACAGTCATTGACGCAACCCTTCCCCACCACGTATTCTGTCCCTTCAGGATCCTTTTGATTCCAAACACAAAACATACTTTTTAATAAAAACATCATATCTGAGGGGATCTGAGAGCCATGACGGTGGAATCAGAATCTTCCATGGAAAATCTCAAGGGGAAGCAGAAAGTTTAGGAATGTGGGGAAAGATGACTATATATTACATACCAGACTGATAAGTCAATTTTTTTTTAATTATTCCATATATTTAAGAGTGTGAGAGTGCTCTTAATAAAAAAGTCCCACTAACTTTTAAAACATTTCAATAAAATTCATGAAGACTATGAATGTAACACAATGTTCCAAACATGCAATGCCTAGTAATTTTTTTGTCCCACATCAAATTAAAATTCATTTGGAAAGGGCCAATGTGGTCCCCATTTACAAGAAGGGGAGAAAGGAGGACCCAGGTAACTATACGCCAGTTAGTCTCAACTCAGTCCTTGGGAAGACCTTTGAGGAAAATTTATCAAGAAGCACATCTGCGGGGGCCCAGCATGGGACGTAATGCTCAGGGACAACCAACACAGGTTCATTGCAGGCAGATCCTGCCTGACTAATCTGGTTTCCTTTTACAACCAGGTCACAAAAGTCCTTGGATGCAGGTGCTGAGGTGGATATCATCTACCTAGATTTCAAGAAGGCCTTTGACACTGTTTCTCACCCAATTCTCATAAAAAAACTAGGCGACTGTAGCATTGATGCCTATACAGTCAAATGGGTGGCAAATTGGCTCAATGGTCACACCCAGAGAGTGGTGGTGGATGGGTTGTTTTCGACCTGGAGGGATGTGGGCAGTGGAGTCCCCTAGGGCTCAGTCCTCGGGCCTGTGCTATTCAACATCTTTATCAGCGACTTGGAGGTGGGTGTGGAAAGCACGCTGTCCAAATTTGCTGATGACACAAAGATGTGGGGCGAGTTGGGCACACTGGAGGGGAGGGACAGAATCCAGTTAGATCTAGACAGGCTACAAAGGTGGGTGGATGAGAATAGGATGGAATTCAACGCTGACAAGTGCAGGGTGCTGCATCTAGGGAGAAGGAACCAGCAACACACCCATAGGCTGGGGAACACCCTTCTCAACAACACAGTAGTGGAAAGGGATCTTGGACTCATTGTTGACTCCAGGATGGACATGAGGCACCAGTGCAAGGACACAGTCAGTAAGGCTAACCGCACCTTGTCATGCATCTACAGATGCATCACAGGCAGGTCCACGGAGGGGATCCTCCCCTCTATGCGGCGCTGGTCAGGCCACAGTTGGAGTACTGCATCCAGTTCTGGGTGCCGCACTTCAAGAGGGATATGGCTAACCTTGAGAGGGTCCAGAGGAGAACCACTCGCATGGTCAGGAGGCAGTGGGCCAGGCCCTATGAAGAGAAGCTAAAGGGCCTGAACCTATTCAGCCTTCACAAGAGAAGACTGAGAGGGGATCTGGTGGCCCTCTATAAACTCGCCGGGGGGACCAGCGGAAAATAGGTGAGGATCTGTTTCCCCGGGCACCACCTGGGATAGCAAGGAATAACGGCCACAGATTGATTGAGAGCAGGTTCAGACTTGATTTACGGTCAGGGCTGCCAGGCTCTGGAATGGGTTCCCAAGGGAGGTGGTGCTCTCTCCTACCTTGGGGGTCTTCAAGAGGAGGTTGGATGGATATCTGGCTGGGGTATTATGATCCCAGCACTCGTTCCTGCCCAGGGCAGGGGGTCAGCCTTGATGATCTGTTCAGGTCCCTTCCAACCCTAGAAACTATTAAACTATTTTTAAAAGACACAGTAGATAATTTCATATGGTGTCACTATGGAGGCAGAATTCAGATTGTTTGGATACCTTAACTGTGTATTTGTATCCCTCATTGTATTTATAAATTCTCAGAAAATGTATTCAGCAGTCGGGGAGCCCATGATATTACTTTGGGAAAGATAAAAATTAGGATTTTTCATATAAAACAGAGATTAAATTTTGCTTTAGTGCAAAACCCAAATCAGCTTTAACCATGGAATTGTGACTGACATCTCCAAAACAGAGTTTGTTAAAAATTTTGGAGTCCTGCTTCTCAATTTCCTTATACCTCATTTCAATCATATACGTCAGGGCAAACTGAGTAAAGAGTTGGTTTAAAATGACATCGTATCAGAATCACAGAACTTGTTTTTCAGTTATACTACTGACACACTAGCAATGCTCTAGCAAGTATTATATATAACAAGCAGTCTTAAAATAGACTTAAATTGCCCTTGCCTTATTTCAAGGTATCTTTATGCTGTCCGTGCAATGTAAAATGGCCTTAACGTAAATGAGAATCAGACCCATTTTTTTTAACCTACTTTACATTCATGTTGCACAGGTGTAGATATTACACAGTATACAAGGCAATGGAGAACATTACCACTCAATGTACTAGCAAAATAGATGCTTAGGAAAAATATGCTGAGAATAGATATTGATAGTCTCCAGAAGACTACTGTACTTGTCCCATTTCCGTAACTTTGTCAGTATAGGTATAAATAACCCATAAGAATTTTATAACTATTCGTGTTTATTAGGTAACTACATGTTTTACAAAGTACGCAAACATTCCTAACAAAGCAAGAAATAGTATTTTCAGGAAACATTTCTCTTATCATGGAAGTTAATGCACAAGGCCATGTGTCACATGCACTAGGTGGACTTATTTCAAAACAGCAACACCAATGGGATTTCCTAATGTGATTTCTTTTCTAATTTTAAGGCACCCCGAATTGTTGCTAAAATGCTTATGAAAATAATAAGGTCTTAGGTTATGAAATGTTTTGGTACAACACTATATAAATAAAACCTAATGTTATTAAATGACAATTCATTAACATCCATATTTATCAGTGGTTGAAGTAAAATCTAAAAAGCATAGCAATCTTATTGGTCAAGTATTAACACATTTTTCCCTAAAAAAAAGAAATTAACACAAACTAGGAATGAATAAAAGGACACACACATTTAAAAGTTAGATTTTAAAATCATTATTCTGTGATACTGTCAATGGTAATCACTATCTTGCATAAAAGAACTTAAGATAAAATTTACACAGGGAAAGCTTTGTATGGGGAAGGCTGTAATATGCAGAAGGGCCCTTGTGTTAAAGACTGTTAAGAGTGCTTTAGCCTGTTTGGAACTTGTAAATTAATTTTTAAAATACCAAAGCATAGATAAGATAGGACTTAAAGTAACAAAGTTGAAAAATGGAGGACAAGTGCTACTGCTTATGAAGACAGATGAATAACAAAAATACAATGGCCAGAACCAGGTTTGTAGATACAGATCACGTGAACCAATAACATTTTGGTTTATCAGCTATATATTGTATATTCTGTATACATCGTAGTTGCTGGCATACCATATTGTAAAGCCATTTCTGAAATACTGGGCGTATCTACACGAGATGCTAAAAGCACAGTAGACTAATTCTATTGTACATTAGCACATCATGGCAAAAGCTGTGTTAATGCGTTAATGCGCTGTAGAATCAGTCTACTGTGCATTAGCATCATGTAAAAGATGTGCGCCGGCGCTACTGAGCAGTAGTGCCAATTACAGCATGTTAAGTTAGTATGTTATTATGGTGCATTAATGTACATGTAAACGTGCCAACTGTCTCCTAGAAGCAACACTTCCAGGAGAGATTGTGCGAAAAATAACACTGACAACTGTATTGTAAGGTCATTCTTTTAAAAAGAGCTCCAAGCTCCACAGAGTACCTGTCCTCTAGCTTGTTGTGCTGTTTGAACCATTTCAAATATCTCTGGTAATACTGGCTAGGTCTCTGTCCTGATATGTAGCATTGCCAGGACAGTTTTCACAATTTGTAGACCAGAAAGAACCATATGACCTGCATAACTCAGGCAAAAGAAACTCATCTTTGGATTTCTCAAACTGAGAAAACCTAACACTTTTTTTTTGAAGGGGTGAATATGTACATGAAAACTATATTAAAGTCACCAAACTCATCTTCAAAATGTAAAAGAGGATGGTGCAAGAAAACTGAATCCCTGCCATCTTTACTTTTCACATTTTTTTTTGTTTTTGCAAAGCTTTTTCTAGTCCAGTATAAACTGATTCCTCTAAATCCACTCTCATCTGAAGCTGAGTCCTCTTGTAGTTTAGCCAGAGCCAGCTCCTATGGTGCAAGCCTAAATGAAAAAATAAAACAAACTAGATGAATAAGGGGCCATCAATCAATTGTAAAGTTCCTAACAGATTTGACAAAAATCTATCTACACAAAACTTTGGGTCAAGCTTCCCAAATCTCTCTCTAAATAACATCTTTAAAACCTTTTTTCAATTGCACTGGAATAAAGGGGGGGGGGGGGGGGACGACGGTATTAGCAAGGCTTACTCATTGATTAGGTGCAACCAAGGTGTCAATGTACCTCATGAGAATCTGTATCTGTCACCTGCTCGATGTGTTCAATGCATCCCCAATACACAAATACCAACGTACTGCATCCAAACAAGCCTTCCTTGCTCTTAATATGTAACGTCATTCTATAGACCAGAAAGAATATCACCTGAATAAAGGAGCTGCATCAAAATGGACTTCTGTTTTCACTTTGTTTCAAAAAGAAGAAACCCAGCAAAAGTGGAGAAGCGCTGATGATCTCCATGTAGCGCTCCGTTCCCCATACGCAGCCACACTTCATCTCCCTTGGCAAGTTTTAGCACTGCGCTGTTCCCCGACGTGTCAGATTTTCCTTTTGATTCATAGCTGAGGAGGAACATTTCACAAACAGGTCAGTTTTGCCTTTGTCAACAATGATCAAGCAAGCATCAGAACAAAAAGAATATCAATTCAAGAATGCATGTTGCATGAACAGAGCGTCCCCTAACAAGCTGCTGACTCATTATTGGTTTTCTTTCATTTGCCTTGCTTGAACATCATAGCAGTAAATTACAATCTTATGTGGCTTACTAGTCCCATTTTGCCCAAATTTAACTGCTTTATTTCATGGGGTTTTTTTAATTCTGGATGGTTATGTATGATTTTTTTCCTTTGGGACCAAGACTTGCTCATTCATTCCCAGCTCTGGATTTCTCATTATGTTCTGTATTTTTGTGTGCCTGCAAATCTTTTGGAAGAGGAGCTTTACTTTGTGTACAGCATGGCTCCAAGTCCATCATCAGCATTACACAAATAATAGAAGAGGGTAATTTCTCCAGGTACCCAACTAGCTACAGATTTTTAACCATGTGACTTGGTTCAATATATTTCTTTAGATATGGTCAAATGTTTCCTATTCCAGTTTATGTTTACTGTGCTACTCATGATACAAAATCTCTTTAGTTAAGATGTATTCTTTCAGTGACATTAAATAAAGCACCTAGGCTTCTTACTTACCTATAGTAATGTAGTTTAAAAAAGAACAGCTTCCTTTAACCTAACCAGCTTTCTTGTAGCATGCAACAGGACTGTCAGTTAGTTGATATGGATGTTTTTGTAAATCACTCATTTTAAAATATACTGGAGATGAATATTGCTTTTTTAAAAATATATCAGTTTGTCACCATTAGATCCCAACCCCAAATTAAAACACTTACCCCTTTTGACAACTTTGAGGAAATTATGACCAAGATTGAATACAAAGATCTAGTAATGATACAGATGTGTCAATATAGGGTGGTAAATATTTCTACTCATTTTAAAGGAACCTTGGTAGGATGAAATCCATGAGAAAGTAAGACTGGCTATGTATGTAGATTTCTCCACTGTGATGAAGATCACATGCATTTCAGCTCACCTATATAAGCTGAAAACTGTGTTACCATTGTGCATTAGGTACACATACACTTCCTCCACATCTTCATGTTTCATCATAGTGAAGGTGAAGAAATATACTCCTGAAAAAAAGTTAACAAACATAACATGTATCTGTGTTTGACACTGGCATGTAGTAGACTATTTGCCATATATTTGCATTTGTTGACTAGAAAATTTATGTAATTAGGCCCAAAGCTGGTCTCAGTGAAGTCAATAGGTATTTCTTATTCAGTCCTAGGGAGGCCGGGATTTGACTGGGTCTTATTCTACAGACAGCCCACGAAATTCGTGATATGAAACTCTGAATAAATAAGTATTTACAAATGACTGGGTCTTCCATCCCTCTCCAGCCAACCCCTAAAGGAAAAGTGGAGGATGATCTTGACAATGTCATGGGCAAATCCACAGAGGCTGCCTGAAGATGAACATGCTTTGCTGAGAAAAAGGAGCTGCAAGTAGGATGAGGTGAGGGGGAACTAAAACCTGGTCTCCCACTTTCTGAAAAACAGCCCTAGCCACCAAGCTACTGGGCTAAAAGGTGCAGGGGCTGGTTGCCACCACCTCCATTTGTTCACACCTGAAACGTGCGTTCTCGGGGGAACAGAGTCTAGAATCTGGGTAAGTGTCCAAAACCGCCGCTGACACTGCTAAAGTTAGCTGAGCAAGTGCTATTTACCCACCTAAATCTGAAGTTGAATCTGGACCTTGACCTTGTGCTAATATATCTTGCAGTTAGAGTGTGTAGGTTTTTACAGAACAACCAGTAGTTCTGCTTCTCCTACTGAGGATGCAATTACACAGATGAAAAAGTGCCTTATAGTAATATAGCTTATTCTTCCTTCTGTACAGGAACAAATGACAGCAGTACCAGTACTTTTTCCACCATTATAATTGCTTCCACACTACAGGGCTCATACTACTTTGACTATATCTGTACAGCTAAGGCAGTGCAACTTGAGTATGTAGCAACGCCTTGGTGGGTGCGTCTGCGTGAGATGCTACATCACCATAGCAACGAGCTATGGCAATGTAGCTCATCTCTATGGTGATGTAGTGTCAATAGGCACAAACCGTGATGCCGACGCTACGTTACTGTAGCTTGTCACTACAGCAACATAGCGTCTAAAAAAAACAAACTGTGCCACTGGGACTGTGCAGTACCAAATGTGCAGTCCCAGGCATGTGTAGACACGCCCAATATAAATGACATGAAAAGTCAAATGACCTTATTTGTCCTTCTAGCTCAGGACTGAGCTGCCCTGACAAAACTTTGTATTGAATTGCATACTGTCACCATCTAGGCTGCAGGTGTTCTGTAGATAAGGTGAAGTCTTGGGTCTTTAAAGAGACCATGCTTTCATCTTTTATGAACTCAAAAATCCTATTTTAAAAACTCATCTCTAATTTAGACCAACACTGACTAATAATAGTCTTACTGTACTGAACAATGACTGTGTATCATTTCCTCAATTCTAACACAGAATTTCTCCAAACTGGGGTAAGCCAAGAGTTTAATCAAATTTAGAGCTAAATCTTACCTCTATTGAAGTCAATAGCAAAACCCCCTTTCACTTACAACAGAACATTTAAATTTGTTCCTTCAACATCTACTTCCTATCTGACTAATAAGACACTACAGAGTCAATCTACACTATTTTGCCTTGTAAATACTCACCATTGACTGGAGCACCAAATCTACCAGTCATAACATCAAAGAAATTTCCAACATTGGTTTCAACACTACTGAAGATTATCCCACTGTTCTGATTACTGAAGTGAGTTGCCATGGAAGCCATGAATGCAACCTATAAAATATAGTTCATATTTAACCAGTGGTTAATGAGGAGGAAAAGGACAAATATGAAGCCATAATGTAAAAGCTTTTCTGTATATTTCCAGTATATTTATTTTTCTTAGAGGGATGTTCTTTTAGGACTTGATCCAAGGGCAATTAAACTCCCATAACAAAAATCCCATTGAATTAAGCTGGAACAGGTCTATGTCCCTTAGTTTTATGAATCTGAATAGTCCAATTGAAGTTAAACGCTTAGGCAATGTGTACAGGTCAGCATTTATTTTCAATTTTGTTGACTTTAAAGTGGATGAGAGCAATGCGATAGAAAAGTAATGTGTGATCTTTTAGTATAAAACTGATTAAATTAGTGTATTTTTTAACTCAGATACTGCTTTTACTTGAGCATAAGAAATAAGTAAGGCTCATTAAGCCATATACACATCACTGTTTCTTGCCAGCAACCATCAGGTATGAGTTTAGCAATTTTAAGGTCACTTGACTATGGTCTCTTAAATGAGATGCCCAAGATTCATCAAGCAACTTCCCTGTCCCCCATCATCTGCTCCAAATTCCTCTGTCACGACCATGTAGGCTGGAAGTAAAGGGGTGAAATTAAGAAAGGAGAAATTTAGCTTGATAGATTGTTATATAAAACTTCTTGCCTGAGAGATGCTTTAAGCTCTAGAAGAATATCCAAAGGGAAGTGGTGCAAACCCCTCGCATGGGATACTTCAAACTACACTAGACAAGGTAATAGAAAATGACCCATTAAAAACCAGTTCTGGGTCTGAGATCTCAAAACACATCATTACAGTGGACAGACACAAGTTCTAGAAGGCCACAGACTTGCTGGGTGATTGGCAAAACAGGCAGGATTGTTTCCGACTAAATGATCCCACCCAAGTATCTGTCTAATATGCTCTTGAAAACTTCCAAGGATGGAGATTCCAAAGTTTCTCTAGGTAACGTGTCCCAATGCTTCACCACCCTCATAGGCAGAAAGTTCTTCCTAATTAAAGTTCCCCTTCTGAACCTTGAATCCACGGCTTCTAGTCCTATCCCCTTTGGCCACAGAGAATTGCCCTTCGGGTATTTGAAGATGATTATCAAATCCACCCTCAAGCTTCTCTTCTCCAGGCTAAATAACCCTATTTCTTTCAGTCTTTCCTCATAAATCTTGCTTCCCAGGTCCCTAATCATTTTTGTTATTCCGCACTGTCAACAAAATACTGAACTTGAGCAAGAAAAATGACGTCTTTCCAGTTGAACTAAAACCATAGATCTAAATTCAGACCCAGCAGCTGAAATTTTAAACCACCTGCCTAGAAGTATGAAGATCTAGAACTTGGGTAGCAGTCTGGACTAGCTCCCTCTTTCCATTCATGCATTTTTTTAGAACAGAAAAGTGATTAATTCTCTTGAACTACAGTTCCCTCAAGCAGCACTGCATTCAAATTAGTTAAGTTTATATGCTGATATGAGGCAATTACAGTGATGGTTTGATGCATTGGATTATTTTTTTTCCAAATAATATCTGAAATGTTATTCAACTCCAGCCTATTCTTCAGAGGTTAATTAGAATACAAAAGAAGGATGCATCCACACATACAGGCATGTGCGCTTGCAGCAGCTCAGATAGCAGTGGCACAAATTTGCGCTGGAGATTTGTGCCTCAGCACACGTGCCTGAACATGCACTTTGGTGTAGGGCAAGTTGTGCCACTTGGGGTAAAGTGATCCTGCCCAACTCCTCCTGGATCTGCAGCCAGGGTGAGCTAAAGGCTGAGGCCAGCACCTGGGCTGGCTCTGGCAGTATAAAAAGCTACCCTGGCAAGCAGCTCAGGGATACTCACTCTCAGGAGCTTCAAGGCCCAGCCAGTTGGCATATGGGGACACTAGCCCTCTGTGCCAGCTGGACTGCTGCAGCAGCCCTGACTTAGAGTGACCCCTTTCCACTCTACCCACTGCAGCAGTCTGGCATGGGGGCTGATGCCTGGCTGTGACCTGCTGCCACCTGTGACAGCATCCTCCCCCTTGGACCTGCAGCCCCATATCTGCACACCTGCCAGACCTGGATGGGGACCACACGGCCACCTGGGATGTGGCGTGGACACTGTAGCAGAGCTGCCTGCACCTCTGGGCCAGCTGCCAGTGGGCCATAGCTGCACAGTCGGCCTTCATGTGGCACTGCTGCCACGTGTGCCCCCACCCTGGTATCTGGGCAGCTATCGCCTGGAAGATGTTCCCAGTGTGATGGCCTACTTTGAACTGGCATTGCATAGCCCCAAATGGCCAGGACGTCAGCCACTTCATTTGCCCTCCAGCTGAGTCCCCAATGCCAGCCCTGGGCAGGCTCCTCTGCCTGGGTAATGCCACTTGCCTCACTAGCAGGAATTCTGGCGTTCCCTGTTTAAAAATTGCAAGTTCTCTGATAAAACACCCCAATTCATGCTTTAAAATACCCACAATTAAAATGAAATACCACTATATCAATATCTATCTATATTTAGAGAGAGATCAGTTGGGCAATGTTTTATTGATATATTTACAATTTTAATGCAATTTGAAAGCCTACCAGTGCCTCTATCATCATAATAAAATAAATTCTAAATATCTATATGCTTTGGTGTTTGCTTTTGGTTTTTTTATCATAGAAAAATCAGAGTTTCCCCTGATCCCTTCGCTAACCAGTATGTGGGGATAGCTGCCCCTTCAGCCACAGCTCCTGCCAGCAGGTCTCATCCTATCTGGCAGCTGGGCGCATAGGGTGTGAGATGTGGGGGGGATGTGGGGTTTGCAGGAAGGGGGTTGGGGGGTGTGGGGTGTGGCAGGGTTCGTGGGTGGATGTGTGGGTATAGAGGGGATACGGGGTTTGTGGGTGGGATTTGTGGAGGAGCTTGAGGGGGTCCTTCATACACCCGTCCTGCCCCCCCATGTCACACAGCCCCCGGCGCTGGCAGCAGCAGTCAGCTGGACCATGCCCGCTGCAGAACAGCCCCCCAGGGCACAGCACCACCTGACCTGTGGTCTGTACATAGTGAACAGGCCCAGCCTGACCTGGCCTGCTAGTGTGTGTTTGGACAGGACCGCACTGGTTCTTTCCACCACTTGCGCCACTGGGGCAGGCTGAGCCGAGCCAGGTCAGACTAGGCCCGTTCACTATGTACAGACTGTGGGTCAGACTGCACTGTGCCATTGTGGGTCTGTGCTGCAGTGAGCATGGCCCAGGTGGCTGCTGCTGCCAGTGCCGGGGGTGGTGTGCCACATGGGGTGGAGGGGATGGGTGTACAACAGCCCCCCCTCAAAACCCCGCCAGAAGCCCCACACCCACTAACAACCCCCCCACACCTCACATCCCACCCACACACCCACAATCCCCCCAGAAACCACACAGTCCCCCCCACCCATATTGATCAGGGACAATACCCTGGTCTGGGTCACACTGCAGCCTTACCCCTCTCCTGTTTGCCCCAACACAGAGGCAGCATTCTGGGGCAGCAGGAGCACCACAGAGACACTCTGGCCAGATGCCAGAGCATCTCTCTGGAGGACTCAGCCACCAGTTGCCCCAAGGCATGCTGCATGACCGTGCCCTGTGCCCCCTTTTTCCCCCATGGGGTTTTTTTTTTTTTTTTATACCTGGATTTCCAGGTATAAAACATAGAGTCTGTGCTGCAAGTATGCAGTGTGGGGAACATTTTTTTTGGTTCCCAGCATGCCTCTTGTGGCATCTCAAACTGGTTTGAGATGCTGCAACAGGCATGTACATGCTTGTTTGGATGCAGCTGAAGAGTCTTCTTCCACCTTCTGTTTTGTTACAACACATCTGATCAAAGGGGATGGAGTTCTCCCTTAAATTAATCCAGTTCTAAAGAGATATTTTCATGCAAAAACATGTTCCCTTCTCTCCCTTCACCTTTCTGAGGATCTTGTAGCTTAAAAACACACGGTTATACTGCTTTAACAATTTTAAACATAACCAAAAACAAGAGGGAATCCTTTTTGTGCACCAGTTAAATTTCCACAAGAATATCTACATTAGGGAAGGTTCTGGCAGCTAAATTTAAAATTACAGAAATGCTTATAAGGTACATAATTGTAACAACTATGTTTTTCAAGCCATTCTTCCAGAAAATTCCTACAAATTAATATTTTTCTGAAGACTCTTTCAGCTACTTTGTCTTGCTACAAAAGTCAATTAAGTAGGAAAACATTTTCAAGCTGTATTTCATCCACTGCAAAGGCTCTCCCTTAATTCAACACCATGTTTGACAATGTAAATATATATGGCACCAAAGAATTCAAAGTCATTGCCTCCAAACTGCACAGATGCCACAGTTTGTATTGCGGTATTTACTGTTAATTTTCATGTGCTTTATGTGTATGTAAAAGGTCAATGAAATATTACTTTATGAAACCATACTTTGAAAAGGTATTAGCCCAAATTACAGAGTTTGGACCGGTAAATGGAACATCTATTTTCCCTAATGTTAACAAGTGTGTGGACTGGGGATTCCTTTTGTATACTTAATCCCTGTCTAATACCTAATGCTATGGCTGGCCATGCTACGATACTATTTTACACAAGTTTAATAATCAGTGGACACCAAATCATAAGAACCCTTAACATCTTATGATATACTAGCCAATTGCCATCAAGAATGACTGCGGGGTGGGGGATGGAGTGCCGGGTGGGCAAGGCCAGTGGCGCAGAGCCAGCACTGCTGCTGCTCTGCCTCTGGCCCTGTGAACCCACCCCCACAGCTGGCTCTGCACTGCTGGCCTTGCCCACCAGGTCTGGCCCCTCAGTCTCTGCCGGCATGTTGGGGGAAGGGGGAGAAGGCCAAGCCCTGCGTCCAGGCCCATTCCTCC
Organism: Alligator sinensis; assembly: GCF_000455745.1. Lineage (NCBI taxonomy): Eukaryota > Metazoa > Chordata > Crocodylia > Alligatoridae > Alligator > Alligator sinensis. Next base: position 3,696,196 of record NW_005841922.1, read on the forward strand.
CTGCAATGCGGCAGCAAGGCTGGATCTGCCTCTGGCCCCGTGTGCCCTCCCCCACCCCCAGCGTCCAGTCCTGTGCACTGGGGGAGCAGGCAGTCCATCACCGCCACTTGCAGGGAGCAGAGCCAGGCGGGGGGAAGGAGAGGGGAGGGGCTGAGGCCAACAGCCCTGCCCGTACCTCCCCCATGCTCTGTCTGGTCTGCCGTTGCTGCTTGCAGGGCTGCACCCCCATCCACTCCGTCACCACCCCTCACTGTCCCCCTGCTCCATCCTCTGTATCCCTGCAGTCATGGTGGTGCTCTGCTGCACCGGCTTCTGTCCAGAATGCTCTTGGCACACTCTGATTGGTTGTTTCAGTCAGCTAATCAGAGTGTGAATAAAGCAGTATAGTGTGGAGATACCCAAGTGAGTTCTAGTGCTACCACAGCTGGACTGCTGCTAGTATTTCGACTACCTCGTTCAGCTCATTCACCTGCTAGCTCGGGTGTCTCTACACTATACTGCAGTGTTCAGTGTAGACCCTCTGAGATGCCTATAGTGAGAGAAGTCATAATTTTAAAAGGCTCCATAACGGAAGGCTGGGGGCTGGGAACTGGGAGATGGTCCCTTAGGCAGCAACTAGATTGTTGCATAGCAGCTCTTAGTCAGAGACAAACATGGAGGCTGCAAGGGTTATGTACAGCTCCAGAATAAAGCCTATTGGGTTTGTCTACATGAGGTGCTTTACTGCACAGTAGTGTAGTTTACTACACAGTAAGCGTGTGCATCTACATGTGCACATGCTTACTGCATAGTAAACCTTGCTAACTGCAAGTAAATTTGCTACCTGCAAATGCAAGTAGTAAATTTACTTGCAATTACTTACTGCACAGTAGTGCTCATGTAGATGCCCAACTGGGAGCAAACCTGCTCCTGGTCACCTGGCTACCAGGGGGTGGGAGATTGCACCCTGCCCTCAAGAGCTGCCTGCTGATTATGTCCCCCTCCCCAGCAGCAGAGAGCTCCAAGTCTGCCCCCCTCCAAGATCGTAATCAATGAGCGGGGGATAGGAAATCCTTCTCTCCCAGCCCCCGCTTTGCCATCGCAATCAAGGAGCAGGGGGCTGAGACATCCTTATCTAAGCATCTGGGATCTCAGGCTGAGAGATAAGGATCCCCCACTGCTGGCCTGCAGCTGCGGAGCTGGCACTGGGAGCTTCCTGCTGGCAGGAGCTGGAGACCCTGTTCCTTGCCCAGCTCTGTGATTGCAGAGCTGGATGGGGAAGAGGCTGGGGATCCTGTTCCCTGCTCAGCTCCATGATCCGTCCAGTCCGGACAGCTGTCTCCTGGCCTGGTGCTCCCTGCCAGCCTCTGGGCTAGCACCCAACGGGAGTCTAGAGCTCCCCATAGTAGTAGCAGGGGCCCATTATAGCCCCAAGAAGCAGGAGTAATTTGCTACCATAAACAGCAAATCTGCTCCAGCATTTACTCATGAGTAGTTTACTCATAAGCAAACTGCTCCCACATCAAATCTGTGTATAGACACACCCATTGTGTAGTTCTTTTCATTCATATATGCCTATGTTTATTGAACCTGGTGATTACTGCATGGTATCAGACAAGGTGAACGAAAAAGAACTTGAAGGAATTTGACTTCCAAACTAAAAAACTTTACACTATTCTTTTTATTGTTAAGTTATATGTGGGTTTGATCTACTGTATTACTTCAAATAGAAGATGCCCTTGAATTTAAGATGCATAAATTTTCTGATCTCACTTTAAGAAACAAAATCAAATAAAAAGACACAAGGATACAATCTCTGTGAAGCCTGTGAGAGCTTTTTGCCTTTTTTTTTTTTTTTTTTTTGCTCCAGTTTAAGATGCAGGCCATTTTAAAAGGAATCTTTCACTTTAAAAGCTAGACCTTATATTCAAAGGACCAGCATATATCTGTATTCTGGTAACTGCGGGCTGATTTTGAGAAAGGAAACCCCAAGAGTAAAGACTACTGTTTTGAGATCCACAGTAAAGATATTGTACCTGGAGTTCTGGTGGAATCCCTGGATAACCTTTTTCTCCTTTTGGTCCATGATGGCCACGATCTCCCCTTGGTCCCAGGTCCCCTTTGTCTCCCTTCTCCCCTTTGGCTCCATCATGACCAGTTGCTCCATTATTTCCATTGTTTCCATGATTTCCTTAAAATAATCAATGTTTTCTGATTAGTCCCAATACAATTATGTAATACGTAATCCATATGTTAAACAATTTTTGACAGGATACTGTCCTTTCCCACCCCCAAGGCATAACAAATCCTATTCTCAGCATAAAGGTGACTTGTTCCTTGAGCAACCAAGGAAGTTGGTCTGTGTTAAGCATCCTCAGAAGGGTGATCCAAAAACCTTGCACGGTGTCTGTCCAGCATCTCAGAGCTGACTACTAGGGAATGCTGAAGACAGATGTGTACCTGAATAAACCCAATACGTTTCTGAGGTAGGTACCTTAGAGGAGCAAGCAGACTCTTCAGTGCACTCCAGATTAGGGGTGCAGTATACACTCCTGAGAAGATGTGCCTAGATCCATTCTTTGAAGGAAAAGGACAGAATAACTTGCTTCATTTAGAGCTTGGTCAGAAGAGGCACCAGGACTGACTTTTTTTTTTTTTTAATAATACCCAGGGGCCAGAACATTCATTCAGTAAGTGGAACACCTAAGTTCAATTTCTGTCTCATCCTGCCTGGAGCTCAAATCTATATATTTCTCACCTCCCAGGAGAGCACATAACAACCCAGCTACACACTGCTCTGGGTGCAGACTCTCCTCACCCCTCCTGCCGTAGCTGATTCACC
>NW_005841922.1:3699047-3705942 GCF_000455745.1 Alligator sinensis
TGGGACCAGAATAAAAGAGTTAGTGGAAGCATGAAGCCTAATGATCAGGACACTGAGCTGGGAGAGGAATCCCAGGTCGCAGTCCCTTCTCCAACCACTGGCTATGCACTATGTATTGTGTAGTCATTGGAATGATAAAAAGAAATTATTCATGTAGGAGAGACTGTCGTTCTCCTGCCAGGTGTGTGCTTCTAACACTGGACTACTGAGTCAGTCTTTCTCTTGCCCTTTCTCTAACTCAATCCAGCCCACTGTACCTTGTCTCCCATCCTGCACAGTGAGACAGCTTCAGCAAGAAGGGTGGAAGTTGCCCAGTCTTGTAATTAAGGAGGTGGGAGATATAGGTCTGAACCCCTCCAGGTGAAGGTGGGAATTGAAACCAGATTTCCCACTTCCTGAGCAAGCACTCTAACCACTACATGGTGCTTTTAAAATTAGGCATGTCCTCCTTCTCTTCTAGGTATGTGTTAAGAAGAAAATTGCCAAACTACACTTTGTGAGTGTTCTTATGTTGCTAATATGTATTGGGCATGCTCCGAGCATGCCTGCTCTATCAGCCTCCTCAAGGGACTTAGATCCCAGTCAGGTTTAGACAGGAGCTAGGCATGTAGCTGCCCAGTATAGGGCAGTTCAACACACATGCAGAAGCAGGCCACTTTTCTCAAATGAATCCAAAAAAGCAGCTTGCCACCTATCTGCACAAATACAAATGACTTGGACAGAAAAGTACTGTAACCTATGAGGAGTCTCTCACAGGTCAGCCAACTCAGCCAGCTCTGCCTAACATTTCAGAATATAGTTTCTCAGGCTGACTAGGTACTTATGAAGGAACTGGCACATTCTTTGAGGCTCCTGGCACACATTTATTTAAAGGCACCATGGGATTTGAGCCCCACACATTTCAGATCAGGCACAATTTTCAGATCAGGGATAAGACCCCAATTGTGCCCGTTATGCTTGCCCATGAAGGGGGAGCACTGGATCACGATCCCAAGTTTCCCCAGCACTGGCAAGTCAAATGCTAGGGACTCAGAGTCCAGTGTGACCTGGGGTTGTGCCAGAACTAGGGTCAACAACCAGCTGACTGTTGGGCCCCGGCACTGGGAGATCAAGTAACGAATCAATTAGATGTGGGAGACATGGTTGATGTCATATACTTGGATTTTAAAAAGGCCTTCAATAAGTTCTTCCATGATGCTTTTATAAAAAACTGGGGGATTCTGGGCTGGCAGAGTCCATGGTCAGGTGGGTTGGAAACTGGCTAGACAGGGATGGGAAAAATACAGCCTGTGGCCTGCCTGCCAGGCCATTCTTTCTGGCCCATGGGACCCCTAAAAAATTTAGAGAATTAAGATTTATCTGCCCTGGCTGCCTGTCAAAGATGATAGGAGCCAGCAGCAGTAGGACCCAGAGAGAGCCAACAGCAGGATTAAGCAGCTGAAGCAGCAAGGCCGGGCCAGCCCGACCCCACCCCACCCCAACCCCAACCCCAGGTGTACTGACTCAGGCCCCACGCTCCTGCCCAGCTGTTGCTGCACTCTGCAGGTCCGCTCACTACCCCCTTCCCCCCGCCTTCCACAGCCATTTCCCCACTCCCCCCTCTCTCCCTCATCTGCTAGCCAGCTGCTCCAGCACCACATGGTTCCTGGCTACAGCACCAGGACCACAGGAGCAGCTGGGATCTGGTGCTAGAGCAGCAGGGGGGAGTGACAAGAGAAGGGCAGCAGTGACAAAAGGGGGGGGGGTAGTGGCTGTGAGTGGCAGCATGGGCCTCCATGGGGCCAGAAGCAGCAGGAGCAGAGTCTGGACTTGGAGCAGTAATGGCAGGGGCTCTGCCTGCCATGGGGGGGCAGGCTGTGAGGAAACCCTCCCCCTCCACACATGCCACAATCCTCCCCAGCCACCTACACATCCACATGCTCCTCCACCCTCCCACAAACCCCATACTTGCACTCACAGCCTTCTACAACATACAAGAGTAAGACTTAATTTTAAGCTATTATACCATCGTACACTATACAAACACGTGTAAATCAAGACAAAAATAAGTTTTGAAATGAAATTAATGTATGATGTAGTATGTTTGATTTCTAGAATATAATTTGGTATTTTTCTGGTTCCAAGGTGACAAACCCCTCTGCTGAAAGGGGTATTTCTAGGGGGCAAGGGGAAGGACTTCTGGTGGCAAAGGTCAAAGATTAGGGGGTGGGACTTCAAGTCCCAAGATGGTGACCAGGGGGCAGAGCACCTGTAAAGGCGCAGGGCTGCCCATGTGGCCCTTGATGGGCAGAGTGGAACCAGATAAGTGCAATAAGGATAAATGCAGCGTGTTTCATCTGGGGCGAAGTAACCAGTGACATGAATATACGTTAAGCCAGGGGTAGGCAATTATTTCAGGCTGAAGGCCGCTTACTGAGCTTTGGCAAGCCATCAAGGGCTGCATGACAGGCAGCCAGGGGCAAACAAATATTAATTTTCTAAATTTTTTTAGGGGCCCCGTGGACCAGATAAAATGGCCTGGTGGGCCACATCCAGCCCACCCCTGGGTTAAGAGGAAATGTCCTAGCCAGCATGATGGCTGAAAGGGACCTTGGAGTTATGGTTGATCACAGGTCACCAGTGTGACACTGTAGTCAACAGAGCTAATAGCATACTGGGATGCATTAGCTGATGCATCGTGAGCAAGGCTAAGAAAGTAATACTTCCTCTCTACTCAGCACTGATGAGACCTCAGGTGGAGTACTGGGTCCAGTTCTGGGTGCCACACTTCAAAACAGATGTGGAGAATCTTGAAAGGGTTCAGAGAAGGACCACAAGAATGATTAAGGGTCTGGCGAACAAACCTTATGAGGAAAGGCTAAGGGATCTGAGACTGCTCAGCCTAGGGAAGAGAACACTAAGGGGGGACTTGGTGGCCATCTATAAATATGTAAGAGGTGAATATTGGGAGCTGGGAAAAAACCTGTTCACTAGGTCACCCTAAGGGGAGGACAAGGAGAAATGGCCATAAACTGTTAAAGGATAGTGTCACGGCGGGGTCTTATAGGAGGGCCGTGATCTCCTTAAGGCCCTCTCTCCGTGCCAATTCGGCCCAAGGGCACCCTCTATTCTCGCCCGCCACGTCTTTGCTCTTAAGTTAAGTTGGGAGGCTGCCTTATACCCTCTTGGACACGTCCTGGACCCCTCGTGGATCTTGTCCAGCACAAATGGGTGCTTCGGGGCACCCTAGCCTTATGGGCTCCGCGTGGCTCCTACCAACCCCTAATACCACGCCCCAAGCCTCACAGATGTCTTAGACATTGGTGTGTCTCTCTATACGTACACAGCCCCCTTCCCTGGGGCCTTCTCTCATAAGGCGCTCCCCTCTTCGGGGCTCGCCATGCCCACCTTGGGCTTCCTAAAATGCTGCCCCCTTCTCTGGGGCCTCCTCTAAAAGTGTTGTCCCACTTAGGGACCCTTGCCCACTTTGGGACTCTATATCGAGCCTCCAGTCTTTCAGGCCCACCGCGCTGCTTCCCCTTTTCCGGGACGCTGTGCTGCTATCCCCTTTCCCTGGAGACCACCGCAGCACCCTGTCCTTCTCTTGGGTGCACCGTGCTGCTAACCCCTTTTCCTGGGGTCCACCGCAGCACCCTGCCCTTCTCTTGGGTTTTCTGCAGTGCTAGCCGGTTACCGGGCTCGTCATGCCCATCCTGGGCTTCTCACATATGGCCCCTCTCGGGCCTTTCACATAGTGCTGCCCCCTCCTCTCTGGGGCTCGCTGTGCCCACGCTGGGCTTCTCTAAAGTGCGCTCCCCCCTTCCTGGGGCTCGCCATGCCCACGCTCCAGCTTCCTAGTAGTGCCCCCTCCTGGGGCTCGTTGTGCCCACTTCTCTGGGCTTCTCACCTGCCCCTCTCTGGGGCTGGGGTCTATGTACCCCGTATGCCGTGCCCTCACTGGCGCTGGGGTCCCCACACTATAGTGAGTCCCTTATGAGGCCTCCTCCATCCCCTAATAGCCTCTCCCAAACCACCGGTGTAATAGCAACCACAAAACAAACATAAGCCTCTAGGCTATAACTCAACATAAGCCACCTGGCTATGACTCAACCTGATTGTAACCTCCAGAGCCGCTTCCCTTACACTGCTTGAACGGCTCCTGCAGTGCTCGCATCCTTGTCCTTGCCCTTGCCCTTGCCCTTGCCCCTCTGGCTATTTGCAGGGAACCACTAGCCTGGCCTTGGCTCTAGGCTTTATAGGAGCCAGGCCCTGCCCCCTACAGGCAGCTGACTCTTATTAGTTGCCCTGGCAACCCACAGCTGTACTCATTATCACTGATAGGGCTTTTCCCCAGCAGTTTTCCCCTCTCTAGGAGTGGGGCAGTGGGGTACGCCGTGACAATAGTTTCAGGTTGGATGTAAGGAAGAACTTATTTACAGGAAGAGTGACCAAAATCTGTAATAGACTTCCCAAGGAGGTGGTGCAGTCCCCAACCTTAGAAGTCTTCAAGAGGACACTGGACAGACACCTTGCTGGGATCATTTATTCTCAGCAATATTCCAGCCCAGAGCAGAGGGTGTGGACTCAATCCCTCAAGGTCCCCTCCAGCCCTTAATTTCTATGATTCTATGATCACCAGGGCCAGTTCAAGAGATCAGGCTGTGCTAGGGCCAGGGCCAACAATCAGCTGATTGTTGGCACCAGCCCTAAGGCAGTCCCACACATGCCTTATGTTCAATTTAAGATGCCATACAAACCAGCCACAATAATCTTCTGCATTATATGTGGAACATTTCTATGGCTAGTTTGTCATTTTATGGCACCTTAAATTTGGTACATATGTAGAACCCTTCCCATTTAAACATGATTAACACATCAATCGTGACATAAATGTAATATGTAGTGGAACTCTTAAACAAGTAGAAGACAAGTAGAGACGACTCAAGATGCAACACTGCTGATCCAGTTTCATCATTTTCTAAAGAGGCTCATTTTAAAGTTACTTTTTAAATTTTTTGTAATGTCATCTACTCTTCCCAATATTTACAAAAGATATCACTGAAGCATTGAAAATATTGTGCAACCATCTGTGGCAACTGTCAGGATTTTCAGGGTAACCAGAAAAAAATGATTAACTCCTAGGATCGAACTAGGATTACTTGAGCTAAATTCTTAACCTTTAAATGAAATTATAGATGGAAACTGCCTTGATTTAATCATCACTGAACTGAAATTAGATTCTTTGCAGCTAAGCATTCTTCGATATGTCACTCTCCTTATAAACTTTCAGGAACATCATTCATTATTATTTTCTAGATCTAAGGCCAAATTCAACGGTGCTTTTTAATGAATCATCAGATGGTTTTGGTGCTAAGGAAAAGTAATGCTGTCCATAAAAGGACTGGTTAAATACCAAGGGGACATTAAAAATGCTGGTTTCTAGTGAGCAATTTGGTTTCTTTTTTTTTTAGAACGAAGAAAACAATTAAGTTTGTTTAAAAAAAAATCATAACAACAATCTAAGATTCAAATAAAGCAAGAACCATATCTTGCAGGCAAAATACAGTCTGTGGGCTGGTTCCAGCCTGCCAACTGATTAGACCTGATCCGCTGACAGGCACCCACCAATTGACTGTATCCATCCCAGAAGTGCTCCACATGGGGCCAAGTTGCACACACTCATGAACACCGCATGTCCCCGGAGACTGTGGAGGCACAGCGAGCTCCCGCAGGTGGGCAGTGGTGCTGTCAGCTGTGGGAGCATGGCAGCAAGCAGTGAACTCCCATAGGCAGCCACAGCGCTGTCGGCAACAGGAGTAAGGGGGATGGCAAGCACCAACTGGCAGTCAGTGACCACCCACAGATGCCGCCAGCAGCAATGGGACCTCCCACAGACGCCATCAGTGGTGTTGGCAGCAAGGGGTGGGGGGTGCAGCGACTGTCCTCAGGCACCGTCGACAGTTTTGGCGGCGCTTTTTGCAGAGGATGCACCGCCAATCTCAGAGGGTGCATGTGCACCCACGTGCACCCCCTACACATTGCCAATGCACCCACTCCTGCCTAGGGGAGCCTGCGTTACACTTCCACCCATGTCCTCTGATGGCGCAGCCCTGGCCCCAGTCCCAGCCCCCCAGCAGCAGGACTGCTCCCAGTGAAGCTACAGCTGCCCAGGTGCTGCTCACCTCCCTCTACCTCGAGCAGCCACCTGTGGGCAGCTGGTGATTGCACCAGGTAGGCAGAGTGGGTGGAAGGCAGCCAGGAGCTGGAGCCCCAAGCACTGGGGCAGGAGCCACACAGCTGCAGCTTCTCCCACCACCTGGCTGGGCATTGGTTGGCCAGCACCTGTCCCCATGGCTTCCCTGTGGTATCTTCCAACTGGAGTGGTGCAGCAGGGGCAGAAGGAGGAGTCACTGGAGGCAGGGGGACCTGAGAAGTACCCAGGTGATTGCAGCCTCACTGGGAACAGTCCTGCTGGGAAACTGTATGCACTGGCCAGGGCCAGGGCCATGTTGCAGGACGGAGCACAGCATGGGCTGCCCCAGGTGGGAGCGGGTGGCTCTCAGCCCCATACAGAGTGCCACAAGGGCAGCTGTGGACCTTATCGGGGGGTGCAAACTACACCTGCACTGCCCTGCCTGGGCAAACTCTGCTGCATGCATCCCCTGCTCCTTCTTCTTCCCTCTCTTCCCCTACCCCTAGCCAGCTTCTTGGACCTGGCATGCAGGCAGCCCCCCACTCATGCACACATACCCCCACAAATCCTCCACACATCCAGCTCCCTACTCACACACCACACCCACCACACACAATATACAAGAGTAGGACTTTATTTTGAGCTACTAGCAAAGTACCCATCAGGAATGACAGGCAGGTGGCAGGGACAGAGTGCAGCGCTGCCGCTGTTCCACATCCCGCC
>NW_005841922.1:3706111-3726422 GCF_000455745.1 Alligator sinensis
CCCTGCGTGCCCCGCCCCCCCTGCATGTCCTGCTGCCTACAGCCAGCTTCCAGTGCAGGGAGGGGTGTGGAGCAGTGCTTGGCTGCTGGGTGCTGCACAGTGAACTTCCACAGGGGACACGTCCCACTCTGCAGTTGTGTGCTGCATTTAGTGGGCGCTGCCCACACCCCCCTGCCCACTGCCCTTGCGGCACCCTGTGGCCATGCCCCACATCCCCTCCCCCTTGCGTGGGAAGTGATCCCTGCACCAGCTTCCCTCATGGCACCCTACGGCCATGTGCCTGGGCAGGCGCCAGACTGCAGACGGCGGGTGCTGTCCATGCCCCCCCCGCCCAATCCCCTCACACCACCCTGTGGCTCCGCACTCCATGCCCCCACCACGCACCATGCCACTCCCTGCATGGAGGGTGCCTGCTAGCTGCAAGCCATGGAGGGGTCATGGGGTAGGTGCATGGCCACAGGCAGCCCCAAGGGGAGTGAGCAGGGGGATGCCGGCAGCACCTGCCAGCTGCAGCATGTGGCCGCAGAGCAGGGTGCACCCCGCATGCCCACTCTCTGCAGCCACATGCCATGCCTCTCCCAAGTTTTGGTGCTCCTGGTGCGGGGAAGGCATGGCCCTTGGCAGTGCACCAAAACTCATTAAGTGGCCCTCCAGCTGAAATAATTGCCCATCCCTATGTTAGATCAAGAACACACAAACACTCTGAAGAAATTGGGTTAAATGTAAATGTAGTTTTTCTTAGACTGCCAATGTCATTCAGTATATCAGATGGAGAAAGGAAACAGAAATATCAATAAAAGGAAAGGTGCCATGGGGTAATTATTCAAATATGTACACATAGCTCATACATACTAAAATCAGAAATTTACAAACAGCATCTGGTTAGATAAAAATGTAATTGCAATGTGCAAATTTTGCATATACATGAGAAGAGGCCATTTAAGAAGTGTCCCATAACACAGAAAGAAAAAAATGATTGGAACCAAAATTACAAAAAAGCATAAATAAAAACAAAAGAAACAGCAGGATGGCTGGGACTATTCTACATAAACTAAAATGACAGAGTCCTTATAATCCAGTTTTAAAAAAGGTTGGGGAGGGAATCACATTAGGACAGTATTCCCATTGGTAGATGCAAAAAAAAAAAAAAAAAGTGTGGAAAACAGCTGTAGTAACAAGCAGAAGCCTGCCCAGTTGTAGATCAATTCAGTTGTTTCCTCCCACAATGACTGTTTCATGCCAAGTATAGAAGCCATCCTGGAAACAAGAACCAGAACCTTGGGGCACCTATACACAAACAGCAAGGCTGCTTCAACATGCTGTAATTCCAGTGCATCGGAGCAGACTTGATTGATCAGGTCTGCTGGAGCATGGTAATTATTGCACTCCAGCATCTCATGCATCAGCATCCCCGCACTGAAAAATGGTGCATGGTGCTCGTTCGATGAGCTTTAGATAAAATGTCCCCGCCACCATTTTTAAGCACAGGGCGGTGATACACAAGACACTCCAGGCACTTTAATTAGAGAGGCTCTGAGAGCCACTCTAATTAAAGCACCACCACCCCACTCCCAGAGCATGTGTATAAATGCCCTAGAGCTCCCTGTTTTTGCTGAGTATCCTGACCACTAGGCTATAAAATAAGACTTCTTTTTGCATTCATTCACTCTCTCTATAACCACAAATTTTGCACTCATTTCTGCCCAGTGGCCCAGCTTCAACAGAAGGGGTGCTGGCAGGGTACCTCCTAACAGATATAGCCCTGTGGTTAGGTATAGTTGATGTAGAAATTAAACCTGTGTGTCCCGCATCCTAAGCAAATCCTCTAACCAGTAGGTATCCTCCATAGAAAAGAATAAGCCCTTGTCAGTTTTTTAAAAGAGAGGTTGTACATGCCTACCCGCAGGAGAGGTTTTCAAGCTGTGGTTCTCAAATGCACTGAGGGTTCCTCCATGCAGCACCCAGAGGCATCTAAGTCTCAGAAAGAGGTAGGGTTTCAGATACACTACTGTCCTCAGTATTTTCTCTTTGCAGCTCCAGTTTGAGCATGGTGGCTGCTCTGGATCCCATTTTGCAGTATCTAAGTTTCTCAGTACACTTAACCTGGAGCCAAGGTACCTCGCTTCTGGATTCACTGTAGGGGCCAAGTACCTCTAGGCTAGAGACAGAAGTTACACATAAACCAATTTAAGTGATCAGAAACCAGTTTAAACCTGTAAACAGAACAGAAGATCAGTGCACATAAACCAGCTTCAAAATGGCTGAAACTGGTTTAAGATAAACCTGGTTGAATGTATCAGACTTAACTGATTTTGGTCAAACCAGTTTATGAAACTTCTGACCCAGACCCCTTCCTGGTTCAAGTTAAATCACAGTCCCCCAGCATGCTTTCCAGCCCTGGGCTGGGCTGTGCTGTCTGCTCCAGAGAGCAAGGCTGGCCCTGCCCCCCTGGTCACTAGCTGGAGCAGTAAGGGCTGGTTGACAAGGGGGTGGGGGAGGGAGGGGGCAAGGTCGGCTGAGGATGCAGCAGAGTCTGGGAAGGGGGAGCTGCTCCCCCCGGCAAACCCCAACTGAGGTCTGGGGCCAGGGAGGGGGGTTAAACACCCTTTTCCCCACTCAAATTTACTGCTGGCTCTAACTGTGGACTACAAATCCCAGAGGTGCCTGGAAGCAGAAAGAGGAAGTGATGAGCAACCCTGCAGAGTCCTGCTGCTGTAATTCTGGACTGCGAGTTCCAGAGACCTTGGGGGCCTCAGGGAGAGGAAGTGAACTGAGCCACTGCAGGTATGTGGCTGCATTTCCTGAATCAAAGCTAAATGTCTGTTCACTTCTGTTTCAATTTAATCTGTGCAGCTTAGACTAACCTGCAAAGACTAAATCGATACATCCTCAGGCTTTTTGACTGTCTTTACCTAGCCCTAAAGTTGGGTAGTGCACCACCTACATTCTAGGCACCTAAATCCTTTATTAGATCTGACCCTCAGTGAGTTTGAGGTCACGGAAGAAGTCTGTTAAATCAGGAACATGAACTGAGGTCTCCCAACACCTGACCTAGCACCTTAACTCCTAGACTATATTTTCCTTCCTTCCTATACTTGAGGCTCTGTAATAACACTGGATAAGACTACATAAACTGTCAGCACAGCTCTACGTGCTCCTGCTGGGATTGCATAGGATGGTGGGAGCCAACTTTTTTGGCAGGTGTGACACAAATTAAGCTCTGTACCCTCCCAGGGTGCCACTCCAATCCCCTTCCCAGCCAATCTGCTGCCCTGCTTTCTGCTTCCTGCCCTGTCCTCCTGGAGCTATCTGCCCTATGCTGAGTTTTCCTGCCCCAATCTGCCATGTGCCACATGCAAAGGCTGTCTGTGCCACTAGAGGCATGTGCACTACAAGTTAACCACCCTGGCATATTATGTAAGCCAGCTCTGAATCTGACCCCCCTGGGTCTTCCCTAAGTTACATATCTGTAACCCCTACTGGCGTCAGTGGTTCAAATTTCATGGAGTCATTACTGACTCCATGAAACCACATTGTCTTAGCTGGTGTGGCACAGTCTGCTAGTCTGCCCTGGATTTGGCTGAGTTGTAGTTTCTCATTAGATGAGAGCAGTAATAGGTGTATCCTGCAAAATACAGGTCTGAAAAACTAAACCACCCTGAGCAGCAGTAGTAGAAAGAAGGGATAATGTGAATATTATATGCCATTTTCTAGTACAGCAAATATTCATGGTGTTACTTTCCATAACTAAAAAAGTTATGTTTTTGTAGTAAAATTCTCTCCCTAAGTATAGTATTTACATAGAGTAGAGGGTTGATGATGGCTGATTCACTTAATAAATCTTATTCCTTAAAACACGCTAATGCCAAAAATGTCCAAGTAACATGTTATTTCTACATTTTTTTGCCATCCAAAGCTGCTTATTTAAATAACTTTATACAGCACAGTGTGTCACAGATCTAACAGTTACTGGAAACTGTTAACACTGGAATATCAACAGCCAACTGCAAGAAAGATTTTCTGGTTTGCTGTGAAGGATACCCGTTACCGTCAGCAGCTTGCAGCAAGAGAATGAAAGCAGATGAGCGACTGAAATCAAGCCGATCAAAAGGATGAGGCAAGCTAACCGAACCGTAACTCATTTATATTACACAGCTGTTTTATGACTCAGTTTCAAATTCTTGAAGGCAACTGCCATATCAAGTCCACTGCCTAATTATCTTTACCCCTTTACGAGCCGCCTCTCTTTCCACAGCAAGCACCAGACCAAAATTCTAACCTCAATTATTATGTCACGTTTTCCGTACTCTAGAGACTTTTTTTCCAATCTTAAAGAGTTATTTTATTTTATTTGAAGGAAGGCAACAAAAATGAACAAAAAAAATGAATTTCCATAACTGAGCACAGAGAAAAAATGGTTGCTACACTTTACACATAAGCAGAGGAACCTAAAACCTGAATCCAAATCTCAACCCTGATTGCTAAAAAGTTTGGACACAGATCCCCATCTGCATTCTGATGCTAGGATCGGTCTCGGATTTTCACTGAACCCAGTCTGTGGTTAGACTGAGCACCGAGTCATCTGGAATTTCATTTTTACCTGGCATCCCAGCAGGTCCAGGAGGTCCTGGTGGCCCTTGATAGAGTTTCATTCCAAAATCTCCACGACAGCAGGCACTGCAGTCTGTATTCTGGGGTCCACTCGGAGGGGGCTGAGTGCACAAAAATGCACAGTATTTAAATACAGCATTCTGGGATTTCACTGGCTAAACATACACATATGCATCCTGGTAGCAAGGGCTGCATTACAGCCCTAAATTGGTATATTCTGATAAACTCTCGGGACATTTCTCTTTTTTATATATCCCAAGCTCAGTGTCCATTTAAACCTTTAAAACTGAGGTCCTTCAATTGTTTCTGAGTTACAATATCAAAGAAAAATCTTCCTTTTGAAAAAAAATACTTGACTTTCACATGAATTCCAAAGAAAAAGTGTGCAAATCTGCCTCATGTAATGAGCAAAATGAATCTTTTGCTAATAAAACAACTATGCTACACACAGTGAGTTATTTATCTAGGCAGGATGAGATATAAGTTTTTACATAATTTCTTTTTTTCCTTTTTTTTATTTGTTATAAAAAAGAATTTCAAATGGAGATATTGTGAGGACTTTTGTGAAAAATTCAGTATATAGGTGAGGCTATCTGGTAACACTCAAGTCTTAGCCCTGTTGGTGTAATAATTTTACTCTGATTAAATGTTATTCTTCAGGTGCATGTAAATAACTGAATTTGGGCCAAGTAATTTTGCTAATTTCTTGTTAATGCTAGTTACTGATACTTGAATCCACGTTTCTGGGTGTAATACTCTGTCTGGTATAGACGAATGCATTTCTGATAGGAAAACTTTCTCTTCTCTTCTTATGTCTCTTTTTCTCTTTGTGTTTTACTTTTCCTAGATTCTTGTCTCGTCCCAATCATGGGTGACCACTTGTATTTCTATCCTATGCATTCTCTTGCTTCCCTCCTTGCCTCTAATTTCATACTGATACAGGCTTATCTACACTTCCTCTGTACCAAGCCTGGGAGCTCCCATTTGCACATGCGCTAGATCCTGGAAATGAGGTAATACAGCTGCATTGGTACCCAAATCACTCTCGTGATGTCTGTCTCGAGAGTTCTGACCAGTGTAATTTCACAGCTGTTCTAAAGTGATGCATTGTTTGATTTCAGGGAGTCGATATGCACCAAGTGGGTGGGGAGTGATTCCCAGCAGTGCTCTGTATACTACTAGGAATTGCACAGCTGATATTTTGGGGGGGCCTAATATTCAATTAGGCAATTCCAAGGTCCACCCTCCAGGTCCTAGGATAGTAGGATGAGGTGTGTCCCCAAGGGCTGACTCTGGAGCAGTGCCACCCTGTGGGATCCTAGTGTCATGACTAAGATATCAGGATTTCATGACCTCCACATCAGGAGGCACTACTTCACTGTCAGGGCGGCTAGGAGCTGGAACCAACTTCCAAGGGAAGTGGTGCTTGCCCCTACAGGAGGCTAGACAGCCACCTAGCCGGGGTCGTTTGGCCCGAACATCCTTTCCTGCCCATGGCAGGGGGTCGGACTTGATGATCTGCTTAGGTCCCTTCAGACCCTACCTACTATGAAACTATGAAAATAAAAAATCTGAGTAACTAAAAATCATAGACCACTGAGCACAGAATCCTGCAATTCACTGCACACAGGGACAGGAGCACGCCTGCACGTACTCTCACTACCTCTGCAGGATTCTGGTCAGGCAAGCCAGTCTGGATGCAAAAAAGCAGTGGGATCAGAGCTGTGGCTTGAAGCATCTTCAATCAAAAGCACTCACTCTGCTAAATCTGAATGAGCATAGACCTGGATTTTCAAAAGTGTAAGTGTAAAAAAAAAAAAAAAATCACTAAATTCTAATAATGCCAAAAACTGACCTGGACATATATAAGGTGTTGTGAACATGTGACTTAGACCTGTGCAAGACTTTTTAGGCACATCTGAAATTTAAGCACTTATGGAAATATAACATTGCAGGAATTTGGTTATATATACTGTGTGCATGTATGGGCACAAGAGGGATTACAGAGCTCTTCCAACAAGACACTATTCCTATTATCAAAATAATTTATCAAGGATAAAGTAATAATTAGCCATATTTATTACAGTAATAAAGTCTGATAACAGTTAATGTTCATCCCAAAATATTATGCATACGCAAGTGGCTTCACATTCAAGTGGGCTTCACATTCAAGGACTAATATTTTTCAAACTGCAAGTGGTTTTCAGAATTATTCACAAGGAAATAGTGAAGTTACAAGGCCTGTGAAGGGCTACTTGAAGTGAACCATCCCTTTTCCTCTCTCTCTTTTTAACACCCAGCTAGACAAAGGTTTGGCTGGGATGATCCAATTGGGATTGGTCCTGCTTTGAACAGGGGGTTGGACTAGATGACCTCCTGAGGTCCTTTCCACTCCTAATTTTCTGTGATTCTATGATAATTCTAATTTCATATCTTCATTCCCACTTAGGGTGACCACCTTTTCCTGATGCAAAAGCAGAATACATGTCCCCCTGACACCTTCCGGACAAGCTACGCATGGCTCTGTCCTGTTCCCCACCCTGGCCCCACAGCTGTGCATTTCTGCCCTGGCCCTGGGCCCCAGGCCCTATGCACCACCCCAGCTGAGCAGCATCCCCAGCCTCAGCCGCCAATCCTGCCTCACTCCCTCCCTCACTGTGGGGGCCTCGGTCTTCTCCCTCCCCCCACCCCAGCCTACCACCTCCCTCCCATGTTGCCTATACCCCTTCCCCCCACAGACTTACCTGCAGGCAGCTGGGGGAGCTGCTCTCCACTACTGCATGGGGCTGTATTCCCAGCCATGTGCATGTGTGCATGCATACATATACAAATGGCACCCCCTGGGTCCTGCTTCTCCCAGCCCCAAGCAGCCCTTGCAGGCTGGAACTCTTCCAGCTTGCAAGGGGAAACCCATGGTTTCCTGTTGTCTCATGGCAAACAGAAAACCTGGATCCCTGCACATGATACTGGGATGATAGTTGACAGTGTCCAGGGGAATCTGGGCCAAATGCTGTCCTGGAGCCATTGAGCCTGGGACTGGGATTTGATGTTCACATTTCAGGACTGTCCTGCCCAATTAGGGATGGATGGTCACCTGTTCCAAGTAGGTATCTTGTCTTTGCCCCTATTGCCAACTTTGCCTTTATGGAAAAGCTGAAGTAGTCTTTTATTTTGGAGGATATACCTTGATTATTCTTAATCTCTACCCCATCCTCCCTGCTTTCACAACTTTTTTTTTTAATTTGTATGACTGAAGAACATTTTGCTATTTATTTTTCTGTCCTTTGCAAGGCCTAAGACAGCTTGAATTCTGGCAATTCTTACTTTATCCTTACACTTCTTGACTTCATGTTGGCTTTTATCCTTACAAATCCTTTGATTTCAGAGTGAAAAATCTGGTCACATTCAATGTCCCAAGTACAATGAATATTCAGGAGAGGTCTCAAGCAACACAGAGCTCCATGCAGATGAATAATACATTTTAATACATTTTAAAGTACAAATCTGGGGATTTGAGACTTAAATATGAAAGATGGATAATGCAAAGCTGCTTTCCCTAAACTGGGGAAGATTCATTTTCAACTCACTTGTCAAAGTCCTTACAAACTTTGTTGCTTGAAGAGTTTGTGCAATTTTTTTCCTAAACATAAATACAATTCAGTAGGCTGTGAAAAGCCTCTCACAGTTTTGCTGAGATGGATGGGAAATTAGGGTGACAGGGAGCACTGAAGATATTTGCTCTATAACTTGATCTAAACTGTATATGTTTGCATTACCTTAATTTGATAGTCACTAAATCTATAGGTGCAGAAAGACACAACTCATGGGCTGGGAGTCTTGCCTTGCTGATCCCCTCTCTCCCAGATCAGCTTGGGAGAGGACTGGAGCAATGGGGCAAAGCCACCTACCTGCTCCCCTGACCAGGGTCCCAGATCTGAGGAGAAGGCAGGGAGCTTGCTCTGCTGCTCCCTCCACAGACAGGACAGCAGGAGCTACAGCAAGGAGAGCTCTCCCCAGCACATTTTCTGGCTCCACAGATTTTAAAAGCACCACCTGCACTGCCCAGCTAGGCAAGAGGGGCAGAGTTATTTTTCTAGTGGTAAGAATTTCAGAGAAAATGGAAACGAGAAAAGGCCCAGCAGAGAATTCTCTCAGCACCGGCACTGACTTCCATATCTTAGAGATGGGCTGCATTTTAGGGTCAGGGCATTCCCTTGCATTGCCAGCTGCAAGTATTCTCAGCTGGAACTTGTTTTTAAATTTTGTTTCCAGGGTCAAATCAGTTCTGAATTAAGTTTCAAATTTTGACTGAGCAGAGCTCAATCATTCAAGTCTGTGTGGCACTACTACCAGTACATATCCTACTTCCTGGACTCAGTCTGAGGCTTCAGCTACTCCCAAATCAATGGCAGGAATCCTACGTCCAGGCTGGAGGCCTTGGTGTTCAGATACCGCATAGTCTCGCTTTCCCTTAGCCAAAAGTTTGAAGGAGCAAGCTAGGGGGAAAGCCCAAAAGCAATCCCCCGTCGCCATAAATTGTGTAGCTGAGAGCCTCGCATTTGTAGACTCTCGCAGGGATTGACCTGTCCACGGTGCAAGGGCCAGGCCTTCACCCTCTAGCTACACCAAGCCATTCAAGGCTGAGACTTTTATTTATTTATTTTTATATAGAAAATTTTTCATGTCCCAAGTCAAATCAGCCAGAACAATTCTGAAGCCGTGAGTCATTCAAAAACCATACGTGGTCCTGCTACCAGCAAGCATCCTCCACCCCTGCCTGGGACTTCAGATACTTCCAAATCCTTTGGTGGGTATCCTACATGTAGATCCAAACCTGCAGGACACAATTAATACCAAGCAGCTCACAGTCATCTCTTGTGGAAGGAAGTTGTTCACCATAAATTAGATCAGCTCCTGGCAGCTCTGCTTACCAGGGATGGTGATGACAAATCCCTTGGAACAGCTTATAGCCACATTTGTTCCCCCAAAATAAACAGACTCTGCAGATATAATCCAACTTTTCTACTAGCCAGCTCATGCTGGACTCTCCCTATTGTATCTTGGCTATGGTTTCATCTCATTTTAAGTGACTCATGAGTTGTTTCTCTCTGCAAGGGAGATTCTCTCTCAGACACTGGAATAATATGCAAATGCCATAAATTCAACTGTATTCTTATTGGTTAGAGTCACACTTTTTCACCCAATAAGCAGTTCAGTACTGTAGGTGTAAAAATAACATGAATAATTATACACATGTCCCCATGTATTTCAATGGTACTCTGCATCTGGGACTAGAACTTCTATTACTTACAAGCAATTTGTATTAAATCATATAACCAAAACTAAATTAAAATGTAGTCCCTACCTTTCTGCTCCCCCCCATTCAAATTGTATAGTCCTTCACTAGCATGCCATGTGAGAGAGAGCAGAACAAATAGAATAAAAATCTCCAAGGGGGCTTTCAATGCACTCTACTACAATAGGTTTGAGGACCTACCCTGAAATCTCCTAGATTAGCAAAGATGATGCACAGTTAGCAGGTCTGCAGTCACTGAGGAGAAATGGGAGCAATAATACTACTTTTTTTTGTGCCTCCATTGCTTGAAGTACCCTCTAGACTAGGGACAGATATTACACATAAACCAATTTAAGTAATCAGAAACTGGTTTAAACCTGTAACAGAACAGACATTCAATGCACATAAGCCAGTCTGAAAATGGCTGAAACCTGTTTGAGATAAATCCGGTTGAATGTAGTATCAGACTTAACTGTTTTGGGTCAAGCCAGTTTATGCAATGTCTATCCCAGACCGCTTGCTGGTTTAAAGTAAACCAGACACCCCCAGCATCCCAGCATGCTTTCTGGGCTGGACAGGGCTCTCTGCTCCACAGCAGAACTGGCCCTTCCCCTCTCCTCTCTGGCTTGAAGTCTAGCAGAGGCTGCAGGTACAGTAGGGTCTGCCTGGCTTTTCCTGCCCCACCCCACCCTCGCTGTTCACTGCTCAAGAAGGAATCCCCCGCCTACCTTCCGGACTCCTACCTTCCCATCTCCCACAGCATGGACCCCAGCCCCATGGACACTAGGCATGTGGTATGCTAGCTAATGCTGATAGGTATCTGTGTATGTGTCTCTGATTTCACTGGGACAGGCAGATAGAGCAGTGACCATTTAGGGCTAATCAACAGATTGGAGCTAATCAACAGGTCAGCTGGTAAACTGTTTAAGAAGAGTTTGAACTAATGGAGAGAGGCTGTTGTTTTGCTGATGGGGTGATAAACACTGTTATCAGCCCCCTGCTGGCTTGCTTACCTGTCAGTTTGCTGCAGACAGTATAAAGAAGATTTAAAAGCTCTGTATCACCAACAGATGCATGCACTACACACTATCCCTTGCCTCAGAGTGTTGGCTGGGGTCTGGGGTCCAGCAACACTTCCCCCCCCCCCGCCACACTTGAGCAGCTAGCTAAAAAAAACCTGAGATGGTGCAGGCAGATTCCCCTAATCAGAGCATCCTGCTGGGGCCTGGCTACAGCCCTCCTTAGCTTAGCACTATAGAAGGGAAGGGAGGGCTGCTCTAGCATCACCCCTCTGTCTTCTGGCCTGAGCTACTGCAGGCATGTGCCTGTATTTCCTCAATCCAGAGAGAATGTCTGTCCAGTTATAATCTGGTTCAGCCTAGCCCAGTTAAACTAACCTGCAAAGATTGAATCAATTCAGGCTCAGGATTTTTGAATGCCTGTCCCTAGCCCTAACATCTGAGATGGCAGCAGTAGCAGCATGCTGAGGAACAGTAGAATGAGAAACAGCGATTCACCAGGTGGGGAGGGGAGGCAGGAGAATCTGAAGGAATTCAAAGGCAGAAATTCTTTCCTCTGTTCCCTATGTGCTCAGCACTTAAATCTTTTTTTTTTACTAAAATGCTTTAGTAAAAGCACTTTTCAAGAGACTGTTCTACTGCCATCCTAGTGTTAATATGCACTTAGAGAACACTATGAAAATTGTTACAGAGGATTTTGAAGCATTAGTAACCTATACATTTTTCCTTTTTCACTCACTAGATGGCCATATTTTTTTACTCTAAGTACCTGCAGCTATTCTCTGAGTTGAGCCTGATAAGATTTGCATTTCTCTAGCAGGTGGGTAATTTTCAACCAAATAATGTGGTGTGCTAAGATAAACAGATGTTCACAATGCCCAGTGCACAACTCACTTGCCATCCTGTAGGGAGTGTTTCTAGGATACAATCTATGACAACATTTGATTGTCCCATTGCTGATGGTATGAAATTAGAATTACAGGGTCAAGAGTCATCTGTTCCAACTCCCAGAAGCAGGGCTACCAGAAGTGGGCTTCAAACCCCAAAGAATTTATGTCTAGCACCTTAACCACTCAGCCATGTGGAAAATCATTTTAATTACGAGCAGCATAAGGTTTAAGATACATACTTGCATGGTAGTTCATGGGAACATACACTAATGGGTCCATTATTATATATGCCTACTAGTTATACTGTTTCTTTATAGCACATACAATTTAATTAATATTAAACAATATATTTCCTGATTGTGTCAAAAAGCTTGCATACAGTGCAGTGTAGTTATAGTATTTAAGCCTATATTTTGCCATACTCGAATGTACTGCAACTCCTTAAGTTCCTCAACATTACCTAAGCTCATCTCTGCTTCTCATGAAACAGCTGTGAATCAGCTATTCAACCCACATCAGCCTCTTTCTGCTTTTAGAATACAAGCTGCCATGGTTAGGTTGAAAAAGGATACAATTATGTCAGCTAAAATGTAATAATCAAATCATTTGCATTCAGTAGTGACTGAGAATAATACTGAATTTTGCTACTGAGTGTAAAATAAGCTACATAAAAACTTCAGCCTGCAATAGAATTTCCTATTTATTACTCAAAAGTTTCATGCTATCCTCTACAACGTTCACTCCTTTAAAAAAACAACAACCCTGAATTGTCCTATTTTATGTATGACCAAATGATGGCAATTTTTCCTTTGTGGGAAACTAATGCCTAGAATAGTTAAACTCTATATAACATCTGTTATAAAAACTCCCCAATATAAAAAGTAGACTCTGCAGACATTTATACAGCACTCATTTAGCTCTTTTTACAAAAAATAAAATTAAACTGGCAGCACTTTGATATATCATTAACCATATTTAGATCTCAAACCCAATAAAAGTGCCATGAGTTAAGAGAAAAAAACCACTGCAAAGAATAATGATTGAAAATATTCAGTATTGCATTAAAATTACCTTCCTAAGCTTAAAAGGATATATTTTCTTACATGTAAATTTAAAGTAAACTGTATTTTCCC
This sequence comes from Alligator sinensis, assembly GCF_000455745.1. Taxonomy (NCBI): domain Eukaryota; kingdom Metazoa; phylum Chordata; order Crocodylia; family Alligatoridae; genus Alligator; species Alligator sinensis. Next base: position 3,719,061 of record NW_005841922.1, read on the forward strand.
TGCCAACAGAACAGTGTCCTTATACATAATATCTGTTTACAGAGTCTATAATTTTCCTCTTCAAAGGATATAAGTTGATCATAAAGCCTTATTTTGCGAGACAATAAATGGCACATTAATTGAGAAACTGTATATTACAATACCTGGTTGAACAGGATCAAGGTTTCAGTAGAACAATGGGATGCTGGCTGTGTTGTTATCACTTCCCCACACCATGGTTTGTTCTACCACCTAATTAAGAGATTCTGTATCACAACCCAACAGCATACAGACCAATAAGCATCTTTAATAATCCTATTTTCTTAAATATATATCTTAGAAAATTTTCATTAACTTTTACAGTTATCTTTAGAAGATTAATTCAGAGTACCTGGACTCTGTCTGAGGTAGTCTGCTCTACATCATCTACCTCTGGTCTCTGGGCTTTTTGGTCTGTAGAAGTGCTATTATCATCAATCGTCCACTCTACAAGTTGACTCCGCTGTCTCAATATTTCCCTGCTTCTGGAACCTTTATGGCCAGTCTGGTGATGACTTTGCAATACTTTGGCCACTGGTTTATAAGATCCTCTGCTCACCTCCACGTATTCATCTTGACACAGGCAAAATGGAAGAAAAAATAAAGCCAGCAGATACCAGCTGATGAAATCCTTGACTGCCATGTTATTCAAAATAATTTCAGAGGAGTCCGGAAAATGCCTTTCAGGAGAAGCCCCTTTACTCCACCAGTAGTTATGTGGTCCTTTCAGCTATTTCCACTATTACGCCTGGCACTTAGATCAGGACCAAGTTTTATACGGTTGTGTGCAATAAATAAAATGAAAAATGCCAAAGTGACAGGATCCTTCATCCAAAATCAGTCATGCCTCCTTAAAACAAGCCAGGCATTATTCACCACTTCACCACCACAAGGAAAATTGATTTGCATGCTGGAAACGGCCACCACATTTAACGGACTCCTGTGGTTCCTATTTGGGGGCATTAAAGAATGTAGCACCTTTTCTTTGGCATGTTTTTGTTTAAGTGTGAAAAAATGTGATGGAAATGGAGAACATGTGGCTAACGGTTTATGTTCCTTGATTAGACATGGAAAGGCTGTGAATTTACACTCTGAAATGTCTTCTGGATGCAGTCACCTTCCTCATTTGCCAGGAAATTCATACACCAACTGCGTCAGCTCAATCTGAAAAATCTTCCAAGAGCAATTAGGAAACAAAAGCACAAAAGGAGCTTTCGCACATGATTCTAACTCAGCGGCTATTTCTGACTACGCTTTTCATCCACTGAGAAAAGGAAAAAAATGTTAAATTTCTGTCAGGTGGCCAATGGTGGAAGGAGATTAGGAAAGCAGTTTTGAAAAACTAAGATTCACAGCACACCAGTTCTTAGCATTTAGGTTGACCTTCCTTGTCAGATGATATTTTTTCCCCTCAAGTTTCCAATGTTTTGCCAAATGCAACTGCCAAACCAAATTTTACCTCTTGGATGCTAGGTAAACACAAAATTACTGTGCAGCTTATTTCATGCTGAGAGAAGAGAACCAAAATATGGCATACATATAACGATACTCATTTCAATTTTTGAAACTGCTCACTGGTAAGACTCCACAATTGCAAGAGAGTCCTGCAAACATTGTATGCATTATTTTATAAATATATAGGTAGTAAATCTCCCAGGGCTCTAGTACAGTTATTAAAGCTACAAGGAAGGTTTCCTAGTATAAGAAAAGTATATGCTATATCAGGAAAGTGCTCAGGTGGCTGCAACTTTACAAGCAAGCTGTGCATTGTACAGTACCACTATAGTATTATGGTTTAACTAGTTTTACTGATACTACTGCATTTACACTAAGGGCCAGACTGTTCTACCTGTTAGGCATCTAACTGAACTCGGGCATCTATGTGCAATTGTATTCCACCCTGCTGAAGTCCTGAATGCATCTACCACTTTTGTAACAACTACATCTTCTTACCTTTAAGACTGAGTCACAAAAAAGCTGCCTAGCAGCCCAGTTGGGCTCCATGGGACTGTGCCCAAGCATGGGGGATTCTCCTGGGCTCCGTGTCAGGGCTGTGTGTATATTGTGGGGTGTTTCGTGATGAGGTGTGGGGCCAGGCCCTGGGACACAGGTGCCCAGATGTCAGGACTCATGCACAGGAAAACAGATGCCGCCCATTCCCCACCTGCCTGCAGCTGACAGATGCCTGTGGCTGCACGATGATGTAGCAGAGGGTTGGGGGCATGCTCACCTGTGCCCAGCAGCCACTCAGGGGTTGCCCAGGTGCTTGGCTTCACTCAGCAGTCTCCAGCAACCCAGGAACTGACAGGATATGCTGAGAGGCATGCAGAAGCACCCCTACCTGCTGGCCTCAGCCAGTGCAGGCAGCCTGCATGCCCCTCTCCCTCCCAACCAAAGGGCAAACGTGTGCTCCATTCGCTACTGATCTAACCTGTAATGCATACAGAAAACCACATAACTTAGATAGCTTCCACCTAGGGCTTTTCAAATGTCTCTGCTTAGCCAAAGTTTCTGTGGCTCCCATGAAGACAGACAGGCTTAAGGCTCAGACAGTAGTGACTGAGGAAGCACAGCTGTAGCTCCAGAGTCAATTGTTGCAATGAGTTCAGGCAGGAATAATGTTCAAACCCCTGTGGACAATAAGAAAGAAGAGAAGTTTAAATGGGCTGGAAGAGATTCATTTGACATGGAGATATGCAATTAAGCATGTTAAAAAAATGACTCCCTTTTTATCATTCCATTCCAGCTCAGGATGCCTTCTTTCTCCCAGATTTTTAGAACTTGGGAAAAGCAGAAAGCAGTTCAGGACCGGGGGCAGTAGATGAGGAATAAATGTATTGCCTAAGAGTGTGTACAAGTGTTACATTTAAATCATCCTAATCAAGGTTAAAAAGATCTAAATGCCCCAAATGTGTAAGTGTTCACCAGCCTCAGGTCACCCCAAAATGGCATGCCTTATCTAAAGTCAGTTCTCAACAGACAAGAACCAACTTCAGATGGACATGGGGTTAACTTAGCCTTGCAAACACTTGCATGGGTCTCTAGCACAGCCCCTAACTAGGAAAAGCCAGCCACTCTCCACAGCCCCAGGGTTATGCTGTTTCTATCCCCCAAACCCTGACCAGGCTGTCCCCTGGCCCAGGCTAGAGTCAATAGTCAGGAGCAGCTGGGTTAAGAGATAAAGGTCTGCAAGGCACCAAGACAGAGGCAATCACTGCAACAAAGCCACAAGCCAAGGGGTCAGGAACAAGAAGCTGGAATCTAAATCAGAGTCATGAACTTCGGGGTCCAGAGCCGGCACCTGCCACTGCAAGGGACCAGGATGTGGGCAATTGCCAAGCTAAGCCAGGAACCAGCAAGTCCAGAACAAAGGGATCCAGGGTTGAATGTGGGCAAAAGGGCCAGCTGACAGGAACACAGAACTGCAAAACTAGGAACCAACAGACAACAACCAAGTAAATAAGAACAAGGGGCCAAGAGCCCAAAGCTAAGAGAGAGGCACCTGTCCTGTTAAGTAGCCTACTGTGAACTGAAAGGGCTACTGCTAAGAAGCAGGCAGCCATGCTCATGCATACAACTGGGAAGTAATTAGGTTGTTGACAGCCAGGCCCATTCAGGACAAGCTGGGAGCAATTTAGCCTGCCTGCTGCCCTGACTCCTGACCCATGGAGATGATTGGACAGTATTCATCATGAGCTAAAGAAGGTGAGCCCCAGCAGTCGTACTGTAGAGAGCTTTACTGGAGTCCCAGTGTGATGGGGTTGATGTCACTATAACCCTCAGAGGCTACCACTGGGGTCCCCGAGTCCTGCAGCACATGAGCTGCAATATATCAAAGGAAGGATACAAAGAGCAAGGGATACAGCTTACTGGATGTTCATGCATACAGCACACACTTCCCCCCCACCCCCAACCAGATGCTGGTGCATTATATGCAATAAATATGGTAAGAACAGTTTCTGCCAATTACTGGCAAAAGTAAAAGTAAAATATATACAAGACTCACAGGCTAAGTACAGACAGTTAAAAAGCCCAAGGCTGAATTGATTCAATCTAAGCAGGTTTCTCTAAACTGTGTAGATTGAACAGATAAGCAAAAGAACAGACATTTACTTTTGATTCTAGGAATGCAGCCACGTGCCCAGGCCAGAAGTTGGGGGGCTGGGGGGTGCTAGAGCACACCTCCCTTCTTAGCTGGAGCAGACAGCTTGGACCAAGGCTAGCCTGCCCACTCTGTGAGGGGGAGCTTCTGAAGGTGGTGAAAAGCATCTTGGGAAGCTGGGAAACTGTGAATTAGCTTGAATCTGGAGGGGATCTGGGACAGAAGTTCAATAAACTGATTTAACCTAAATCAGTTAAATCTGATACTACATCCATCCAGATTTATTTTAAACCAGTTTCAGCCATTTTGAAAGTCGTTTATGTGCACTGAACTTCTGTTCTGTTACAGGTTTGAACTTGTTTCTGATCACTTATACTGGTTTATGTGTAACTTCTGTCCCTACAGGGAACACTGAGCAGGCTCTGGTCCCTGGCTGGTGCCACTCTGTTACTTACCACAAGGAAAGATTGTTTTTTCTTCATTCTGCCTTTCATAAACAGGGTGCACATTATATTCTGAGATGTTCTGTATGTGAGAAAACAGTATTTTACAATATCACTCAAGAGATGGAGCATAAGGCTCCCTGAACATTCAACCCCGAGGCCATATCGACATGAGCATGGATGTTTGGTTCCCCAAGGACAACTAGCAGCAGGACACCTTGTGCCACCACTAGTTGTCCCTGGGAAATACCCATGCCATGCACCCTCTGGCATGTCACAGGGTACCCTGGGTGAGGCAGGGGAGGCTGGGGCCAGCACGGGGCTGGCCCAAGCAGCCTTACCTGGGGCCCTAGGGGCCTACTGGGGCTGCAGCAGAGGGGATCCTGCCACTCAGAGACTGGCTAGCAGCTGGAACATTGCTCCGGCCAGCCAGGATCTAATTTTAAGTGACGCATGCTGCCCCCGCATGTGCCACTCTGTTTGGCTTTTTTGCATGGGTTTCTTTGACCCCTGGATAGCTCCTGAATTTACATGCGCAGTGGTCATAAAAACCCACTGTGCTGTTCCCTTGCAGCATGGAGAACAGCTGAATGTGTGGTATGTGGTGCTGTAGATGTGTCTGTCTGCAGCACCACATACTGCACAGCTGCATTCGTCTGGACGCAGCCCTAGAGTCCTTACAGCAGCCATATGGACAATGTCTCCTCCTCTTCCCATCTCTCTGCTAGCTTCTCTTATCCACCATCAAAATGCTTCCTTGTAAAACAGTGACCATAACTGTAGAGGTCCTGGTTCCTTTCCTTGAGGAGAAGCAATATTGGGGTTGCAGGTAAGAAACCTTGTGGACAGGGAAAATTAGGCTATTGTTTCTCAGAGCTATTGTATCTGATAACCTAAGGGCAGCAGACAGAATGACATCTGTTCATTTGTTTTAATAAGGGCTGGGAACTTTATTGTATCTAAATGCAGTCTTATATTTTGAAACACACTTCTGAGGCAAGATGGTCTCAGAGCCACTGAACATCTGGGGCCCTGCTCCAACAAATATTCTGGTTATTTCATGGGGTAGGGATGGAGGGAAAAAGCCTTCATAGTAGGGCAAGACAAGAGATTCCAGCTGTTTTTTTTTAAGTACAGTTACAGATTTTGGAAGCTGTTATTACCTAAAAGGTTTCTTTTTTTCCTGGGGAATCTTCTTGGTGGTTAAGCTTGAAAAACTTGGACAACATAGGAATGACTCATAGAAAACCATTAATCCAACTTGGCACTTGATAGTTTGATTCAGCAAGTGCTGAGGAGAACTGATGTTTTCAGCTGCTGTTAGTACTTTCATGGCTTGCCAAACTGTTCCAGGAGCTTCCTGTGGCATTAAGGAGAAAAATGTTTCCAATATGAGTAATGCCCATTCACAGCACCCATGTCTCAAAGAAAGCAGGAATAAAACCAAAACGATTTAAGCTTTGCATCCCCCCATCTGCCATTTCAAGCAAAAGCTGCAACAAGCATGTTTCTTGGCAACAATTTGAAAGAAGCAGTGTTCCCTTCCACTCCCTCTAATAAAGTCCACCTGGTTCCTAACCATCATTATTCCAGTGGTTTAATACAACAGACATTTTTGTACCATTAAATTAATCTGGGTTTAGTATTTTTGCAATCAATCTGCTGAGTAAAATCAAAAATACATAATTCCATGTTCCTCCTCATTTTTCTCAGTACTTTGGGTCAGGAGTATTCCAGCCTCCATGGCCACTTCCCACCAACAAAAAGTTTTGGAGGAGATAAGAAAAAATGGAGAAACCATTTCTTTACTCTTGACCCTTGCACTGTCAAATACAGATGTGGGATGTAAACACAGGGGCAGGCAAACACACAGCCCACGAGCCAGATCCAGCCTGCCAGGCCATTCTATCCAGCCCGTGGGCCCCTCCAAAATTATTATTACCAACCCCCAGCTCCCCCTCTGAAAGCAGGTGGGAGGTGGGCTTTCAGAGATTGTGCACCATTGGACCAGGCAGGCTCTGTGCTTCCACCTCCATGGGGCTCCCAGCACTCAAGCTGGGAGCCCCATATGGACACACTGAGCATGATGGTATATGACTGGACAGCTGGTGAGTGAGGAGGAGAGCTCCTGCGTGCAGGAGCAGGGAGGTTGGGGGTGAGGGTGAGGGTGAGGGTAAGGGTGCCCCCCCCATGGCACGTGCCTTTGAGTGGGACCAGTTCCATGCCAGCATGTGGGGCTTCTGGGATGGCAGGTGGAAGCCATGCGCCACCAGGCTGGGCCAGCTTGTTGCCTCCACGGGGGGCTTTCAGCACTCCAACAGGGAACCACACATGGTAGCATGGAGCCTGCATGGCCCAACAGCACGCAACTCCCTGTGGCTTCTGGTCCACACACCATCAGGCTGGGCAAGCTCCATTCCTCCATGTGCAGCTCCCTGCTTGAGTGCTGGAAACCCCATGTGGAGGCACAGAGCCAGCCTGACCTGATGGCATGTGGATCCCACCTGTAGTGCTGGGAGCCACATGTGCTGGCATGGAGCCAGCCCAGTCTGGGTCGAAGGCATGAGCCAGTGGGCCAGGCCAGCTCCATGCCACCATGTGCAGTTCCCGGGATTCAGCCAGAGCCACACACCAGTGGGGGGGCTCTGCCTGCCATGGGCCAGGAGTGTCCTGAGGGCACACCACCAGCTGCTGTTGCCACCAGTGGGGGCTGTGCACCAATGGGGGGGGGTGGTGAGGAGGCCTACACCAACTCAGATCCCCCACAAACCCAACACCCGGCCCCCCACCCCCCCCGCA
>NW_005841922.1:3726432-3738832 GCF_000455745.1 Alligator sinensis
CCCAAAACCCCACACCTCTTCACAACCCCCACACACACAGATGCACCCCCCACACACACTATACAAGAATAACACTTTATTTTGAGCTATTATGCCATCACCTTTATATACACTATGCAAACACATATAAATCTGGTGTAGGCGTGAGTCTGCTTCCGGCTGTATTTCCCCTCAGGGCTCTCCTGCCACAACTTTTGAGATGGGAGAAAAGGGTTAGATGTTAATCCCTGAAAGAGGTGAGGCAGAACAGACCACCCAGAAATTAATCACCCAGGTTCTAATCTTTATTGAGCATTGTTTACAGTTTCTGATAACTGTGCTAATTGCCTTGTTAGTGCAGAAGCGACAGTTCCGCAAATTCATTAATTGGTGTCTTCCTCTAACTCTTCCCTGACCGCAGCGTTTCTCCTGCCATCCTGATTGCTGGGTTTACTTGTCCCTGGGGCTTCCCTAGGATGGGGCTCCCCGGCCTCCTGTGTGTCCTGCCAGTCTCCCGAGCTGTCCACGCTCCTCCGGGTAAGTGCCCTCCCCATCTCACCAGCTCTGCGCTGATTCTTTGTTCCTCTGGCTCAAGTTCCTTTCCACTGCTCTGCTGTTCCCCACGGCTGCTTCGCTCCTCTTGGGTGCCCCGAGGGCAAGTACTGGTTCTCTAGTTCCACCTTTTAGGTGCGGCGACAGCTCTAATTACCCTCATCTTCCCCTGGTGAGCTAAACCCTCCACCGCTGTGGCCCCAGCTCTTTCGGCTGCCCGTGTCCTGGGTTTACCCAGTAATGGGGCTTCTATTTGAGCCTGTTACATCTAGATAAAAATATTTTTTGAAATAAAATTATAATATGTTATAGTAGACTTTGATTTTTAGTATATGATTTGTTGTTTTCTGGTTCCAAGATGGCAAATCCCCCTCCCAAAAGGAGTACTTCCAGGGGCAAGAGGGGTAGGGAATGGGGTACTTCCAGTGACAAAAAAGTCAGTGGTTGGGGTGGAACTTCTGGTCCCAAGTTGGTGACTAGGGGGTGGGGTACCTGTCAAGGGGTGGGGCTACCCTTGCAGCCCTTGACAGCTCACCAAAAGTCTTTAAGTGGCCTTCCAGCTGAAATAATTGCCCACCCCTGGTATAACATGACACCAACACAAAACAATGACTTTTGAGTTCACTGTGTTCTGGAATAGCTACCCTGAAAAGCTCAAAGCAATGAAAAACAAAACAGATCCCAGGAAAACAGAGTTAATTCTTTTTCAACAGCAGCTTCTTACCGTGATGACACAGCACATCTTCTCCTGTGGCTAGAAGACATTGTCTGTAACAAACCTATCTGCAACACATCCGAATTTAGCGGAGTTCTGAATTAATGCAAGCAACATAATTTTTTAAATCACTAGACTGCAAGAAGCACATGCAGGTAGCATCAATGACAGTAATATCTGGTATCCAGATATCTGACCTCCACCCCAACTCCTGTTCTCATTTCTCATCCTAACTCCTCATCCATAGGTGGCAGGGTGTAGAGTGAAGGGATTTCCCAGCCCCCAAGGTTGTGGGGTCTGTTCAAATCTCACTCAACATCCAGCAGTTCTACCTCCTACACCATCTACTGTGTGATAGCTCATAGAAGAGGCTGGGGAGGAGCAGTGCAGGGAGCTCGTGTCTGTATAATGACCTGCAAAGAGGCCTGGCCTTAACCAGCTACAGGCACTAAGTACTGGCTAGGACAACATCCTGTGTAGGGGCTTGGCTGTTCCCTATGGCCAATGCATCACCCTTCCCTATGACGCATGACATTGACTGTAACAAAGCCCACAGCCTTATTCATGCAAATAAAGCCCTCAGTGCTCATTTGTGTTCATTATTGTTGTGCACAAATGCTCACCATGTCCTTGGTCCCGGTCCTGACGTGCCACCCATCCTTTCTGACCTTCCTCCCACTCTTCCATTCCCTCAGTACCTCACAGATTTTGGTACCTTTACTAATGCCAGGCTTCCTATGTGCTGAGGCATGGCACTGGGACAATTAAACTATCAAACTTGTACCTGAAGAGGGACATGTGGTGGTCTGAGTAGTACATTTTTTTCCTACAGTTGCAGAAATGAACGCCCTCTACTTTACTTCTATGGTAGAAGGCCGCAGTTTGTAACGTCTCATTTTGGCATGTCATCCCCGCTCATTTTTGAGACCAACTGTCCAGAGGTAAATGTTTATTGAGGCAGCTACAGATCACATTGTGGTCAGTCACCATCTCTAAAGAAACAAAAAAGAGCTTTTAACATTCAACGGGAAGCAATTTGCTTGTCAACAGTACCACTGTGAGGGATAGATTTATACCCTTTTGGCAACCTCTCTCACAATGAGGGCTCTGTGCCTTGCCTTGAGGCTGGGCAAACTGTCAAGGGCATAAATATCTTGAGGGTCTCTGAACAGGAAAGAGACTTGCCATTTCAGGCCAGGAGGGTGTGGATGGTCACCCAAGAAGGCACAATAGCTTTGCAGAAGCTGGCTGACTACACAGCATAACTGCATGAACAGAGAAGACTGACCAGTAACTGTGAGGTGGTTGAGCAAGACTTGCCCTATCAACCAGTCGAAACTACTCAATGGAACTCCAGGTGCAGGAAGAACAAGCATCACCTCCCTCGAGTGGGGAAAGATCAAAGAAGAGCTGCTTAAATGGTTACCATCTGAATGGTGCCTGAGAACTGGCTCTCTCACCCCCATCCTCACCATGGCTGCTCAGCCATAAGGCAAAAACAATTGTTTGGACCTTGTCATTGCAGGCTTCCTCTCTGCAAGAACTGTGAGCAGTCAAAATAAAACCACCTTAGCTCCTTCACTCCTTGCCCTCCTCAGGGCAGCTTCTACAGAAAGGGACTATCAAGAAGACCGGACTTTTGCTGACTTTTTGCATTCACCCATGTAGTCCAGAGAAAGAAGCCATTTAATTTGAAAGCTATGTAGCAATCTTGAGTTAAACATTTTCCTATCCTGTAATCCATGAACATGTACTTTTGTGGATCTTGACAATGTTGTAGAAAATACCATTTGTGAAGTTATATAATGTAACAGGAGGATTAATGAATGCCCGCTTACTTCCAAAAACAAATCTCACAGAGGAGATGGGATGCTGTCCACAGAAGATGACATCACCTGGCGTCGCCTGGTGTCGGGAGGACTCCACCTGTAAGGACTGAATTAGAATTCACTTACCGGAAATGAAGAGGGCATCATAAAGGGAAACATGCTCAGTAAACAACCCCTGGAAGGGGACTGCAGAGCAGCAACTGAGAAAGTTGATTGAAGTAGCTTGTGCAGAGGCATGGGGATCTTCAGAGCAGTGCCCAAGAGTGGAGCAGAGTCACACTACCCTCAGGTACTCACCATAGTCAGACTTTAAGGGAGTAAAACCCTTGTTCATTTGCCAGTGGAGCATTTGAGGACTGAGAATTCTCTTGATTTTTGTTGTATCATTTTCTTTATTAATCGTGAAGAGAGAGACGATGTATCAGCTGTGAAAATACTGGGATGCCACTTAACAGACATAGAGACTGTTAATGGACTTGACTGACTCATGGTTTAAGGCCATTTGCACATGCTGTTTATGTTTGGTTTTTGGTTGCAAAATAAGGGTGAGGTGTGGCAGGGCACTGTTTGTGCCTGCCACTTTAAGACCTGGAGCCAAGCAGCCAGCAAGTGCTTAATTGCAGCAGACATTTTAGAGCTCTGGCCGCCCATACAAATAGGGCATTTTGCTGCTAGCTGGGGGTGCAGCAACATCACCTGGCTGCGAGGCTTCATGGAACACTCTGGAGGTAAGAGCAGGAGCTGTAGGGGATGGTCAGGAGGCTCCTGATCCTGGGCATGACCTAAAACTTCACCCTGCTGGGAGTGGGTGGCCTGGTGGGGCTCTCAATGTCATGGGAGCCCCCAGGAAGTGCCAGGCCAATTAGAACCCAGTGTAAGGTGGGTCAGGACGCCTTAATCCCTAGCCCCCACAACCGGGTGGGTCACCTGCTAAAACAGCCAGAAGGCAGACCCCAGAGATAGAGTGGGGTAGAGACTCAGACTGATTGAGAGAGTACCCTCAACAGGTCAATGCTGGGGCCAGGACAAGGACAGTCAAAAGGGTCAGGGGCCCACTGCAAGGGACACCCAGAGCTAGGAGGTGTGGGGGCCGAGGGGGGATCGAGGATCAGGAGTCCTCGGGAACGCTAGCTGGGGTTGCGGCTGCGATCCCGTGGCGGGCAGATGGGTACTCTCTATCACCGGAGCGGAATTAGGAACAGACGAGACACGAATCAATTGGAAAAACAGAGATGGCTTTACTTACACTGTAGAGTCATATACAGCGCAGGCAATCGTAGTTGCAACAATCCCACTCTCTAATCGCTAATTGGGGAGCTCTTGTAGACCGGGTAGCTTGGGTCTAACTCGGGCATGCAACACGGAGGATACGTCGCAAGGCTTCGCCGACGGGGAGTCGTTGGCAGGTGATCAAGCTGCTGGAGTTCCACTCCAGGGGGAATCGCAGAGTTCTCCAACTAGGGCGGAAACGCCCCTAACCTTTTATACGGCTAGCAAGCCAATTGCCAGCCACCACGTGGGAATAATTTAACATCGGCCAATCGTATTATGCAAATCTGCATTTCCTCGGCGGGAACTCTATCCACGCCGGAACTCTTCACCATGCCGAGACTTCCCCTGCCTTACCGTGCCTTGTGCTAGAAAGTTCCACTGTGTCGAGGCACTGATCCAAATCAGCTCTGACAGGAGGGCCTGGGGTTTCTGATTGGCCTTGGAGGTGAGGGTAGGGCCTGTATGGCCAAAGGTCCTGGGGGGACCACACCCAAGAGGGGAAAATAGTTTCAGGGAGCTAATTAGCTTGAATGAAGGTGGGGTAGGCTGCCTGAAAGGAGGGATCTTGGAGGGGTCCTAATTAGAGAAGTCTGGGTCTCAGTGTGGGGCCGGTGAGAGTAACAGCTGGATGCCATCTGCAAGGCATGGGCTGCAGTTTAGGGAAGGTACAGAGCCACAGATAGCACCCCCTGGCATCAGAGCAAGGAAATGGGCAGCCTCCTGCTTAATTAACAACAATTAATCAATTAACATCAAGGGATGGTGGGAGAAAAGGCAGGTGGTTGGCCCAGAAACAGATGGGCGGGGCCATTGGTAGACAGGCCCTGAGAAGGCCCCCGGTTACAGGAGGAAAACAATCATCCAGCTAATATAGACTGAGTTTAATTTCTGAAGATCATTCTTTGTCTGCTTATTAATTCATTTCTCCCATCAAAGGTGTGGCAGATGAGCAAACAGCAAAGTATTTTTATTTTTTTAATTTTTTTAGCTGGTCCCCTGCAACTCATAACAATGGCTGGGAAAGTCATGTGACTCCATTCTGATTCTAACTGACTAACAACTATCTATCTCCCAGTTGCCAACTTCCTCTAAATTAGGGAGTTACTTAAATTATAACTTTTATCACTACAGTCACCTAAGTGTGATCCTATTGAGTTTGAGTCCCTGAAAATCCATTATTATATCTATTTTTGTGATATGCAGTCATTTTAGCCTTAGAACTAAATTACAAATCAAAGCAAGGAGGAAGATGCCTCACCTACTTTTTGCATTAATGGTTTTTCAGGGACTCAGGCAGGGTGGAATAGGCTCCCAATTAGGCACCCAATAGCTGGAATAAGATCTGGCCCTGGGAAGAGAGTTGAAATAGAGAATATGGTAATCTGATCTCCCTGTGAAGAAAGAATATGAATGGGTTTATGTCCATTCATACTTTTTGTTATTCCAACTTGGTCCATCAACTACAGAAATTACAAAGGTAGGTTGTCTAAAGGGAAGTGACAGAACAAAATTGGGTATTGTAAATAAGAGATGTGGGGCTGAAAAATAAGTAATTTATGAATCCAGTAGCTGGCCCAGTTTCAGGGGTAGTTACTGTATGCCTAGAATATTTACTGTATGCTTATGTTGGAACAGTTCTCTAGCAGGACTGTTAGGAAGCAAGCAAGTAGGCAAGACATTAGCTCTGCATATGCAAATTTCATGTGAAGACTGAGATGGCAGAGGTCATTAGAAAATGCCCAAATAAATAGGAAGATTCTGTTTCCAGGATCCATTCAAAGTTCAGGGACTTGTTTTGCCAGGCTGGGAGCCAGAAGATGAACAGGAGACAAAAAGGTTAAAAACATATTTTCTGAAAAGAGGAGGGAGGCATTTATCAGGGAACTGCTTGCAAAGAGACACAGAGACTTACTCCACTGGAGAGTCTGAAGAAACAAGATCTGTCTAGCTCAGTATTAGGCAGAGTAGTATGGTAAGATATTGCAACAGGGAACCCTAGCCCTGTTACCAGAAGGCAGGTTGGTCCCTTTAAGACCAGAACTTTCTGGGCACAGATTGCTGGCAGGGTAGGGGTTAAAAGCTGAGCCAGGCCAGCTAGTCAGGTGACGAAGGGGGCAGGCCAGAACTATAAAAACCCTGGGCTTGGTGGCAGTGGCCAAAGGGGACAGAGGTTGCATGTGAGAGCTTCACAGAGAGGCTAGGCTGCTGGTCTGACTGCTGTGAGAAGGGAACTGCTGCTGATCTTCAGAGAAGTGACAGCAGTGCCACAGGGAGAAGTGTCACAGGAAGCAGGGAAGCAGAAGCACCAAGCCATGAAGAAAATGTAAGCTTGCATGCTGCCTTTCTTTCTTTTTTGGTTGTCAGAACCCACTGACTGACTGTATATATGTATTTTTGTTGATTGATGCACTGTTGGTTTGTGGCTGAGGCTGTAGGGGAGGAGGCGACCTCATTAGTGCCTTGGGTGCAGTCGTAAAAGGCCAAGGGGGCCTGGTGCACCAGGGTGTGCAGTTTCATACTTCTGGGCTGGGCAGGGGTCAGGGCCACTGCCCAGCCTTGAACTTGTAGCCCTTTGGCTGTAGGACCAGTGGACATGCCACTAGGCCAGAGAGCCTGGGTTCTATATTGTAGGCAAAAGGAGGGCCACAAGCCCCAACATTAAGGAGCTAGAGCCTCTGAGTCAAACCCTATCTGGTGGGTTCAGGCTAGTAGGCCTAGCTAGAGAAAGACAGGGGGCAAGGCCTGTGGTGGCTGAGAACCTCAACGTAGAAATACAATAGGTAGCCTCCTGCTTGTAAGAACATCTGTATAATATTTCCATCAAGACGTGGCAGAAAAGTAAAAGTGGGATACGAAAAGCATTAAGGGACTTCAAGGGCGCCCCCCAGGCCACAGGTAGCAAAACAAAAACAAAAAAAATGCTGCTGGGGAGGGCAACCTGTTACAGATATACATGTATATAGATCTCTTACTGTTTTATGAATTCACTTTACTCCTATTAACATTAAACAGCATTTCATTGTGAGAAGCTGGCTGTTCACACATATTAGCCACTGATCACAGGTCCCAAAGTGCCAAATACAGCAGGTTGATACACAAGGGGCTGCAGGCCATGGTCCAATCCAGGAGTAGTAAATACAGATTCACAGATGAAAAACCAGAAGTGACTACAGTGATGATTTAGTTTAATCTCCTATCTAACAGGAGGCCTTAAATTAGGCCTGACATGTGACGGGTGCATTGAGACTGGAAAGGAGGGAGGAAGGAGCACAAAGAAGTGCAGCTGGCTTTGTAACAATGATAGTGTATATCCAGAGATCTTAGAACTCAGTCCCATCTTGAATAAGGCCAAAAAGCCCAGAGCCCTTCCATTATGGCCAAATTAGACTGCACGTTCATGGCTGAATTCAAAGATGGTAGTTCTCTATTTTGATACACTGAAACGTTCAAAGAGACTGAGTCTTTCACCTTCTGACATGAATTATCCTCCAGTGTGACCTCAATAATATGTGCCATATCCACCTTGTTTCCTAGGTAGAGATGATGTATTCACAGACTGCATGTTGACAAAACACACTAAACATCTTTTGAATGCCTGCTCCTTTAGTCTAAGTATTAGTTCCTTTAACAACTAACATATTAAAAACCAGTGGAACAAGATGCCAGGCTCTCTTGGCTGTGGTTTCCACACACATACTCCATAAACTGCCTGACTCTACTAGCAACACCATTACACTGAATGGCATGTCCCCCAGACGCCGAGAACCCGGTTCTAGAAAGAGGCAAGATGGAACAATACAGAGTAACAAGAACTATGCAGGTGCCAGCACTGAGCATAAACTCGGCAGAACATTAAGATGGATTTTGCTCCCTTGCTCCCAGCAGAGGATTCCCTGCTATTTCTCAATCTATACACATCTATTTAATGCCAGTTTAACAGCACTGGGTAGAATTAAGAGTGACATCTGGTGCTGCATGAGATGTTTGTTCTCTCTCATTCACTGCCTTCCTATCTGAGCTAAAAATAATATTCAAAGTACATACTATAATAATAAATGGTAGCAAGATGCCTGTCTGGAAAGAAGTGTGCTACATTTCTGGCAGGCTTTACTGGGTAAAAGCCTAGCCAACTTGAACAGCTTTTATAAAAAATAAAAATTAACTCCCTAGAAAAGAAAAAATGAGCTTGCTTTTTCTTTCTAGTTTGGCCCCCAAATATTAAATTTATCAGTAGGGGGGGGGAAGAAAACAGAGAAACAACATTATTGCACCAGGTTTTTTTTCTTTGTACTTTAATAGCTTTTTTGAACCAACAGTCCTGGGGAATTATGTCAGAACACCACAGACAGCAGACCGTGGCAGACAAAGCTTCTACAATTGTCTACCATTGCATTTCCTATTTCACTTAGAGATCATCTGTAAGATTAATACTGTCTCCAAAGCCAGTGTCAGACTTTGTCCTGTCTATTCAGACTTCTAATACAGGCTTCAGCTGCAGTGAATTTTATGAACCTGTCAGGGATCAACTGGGAACTGGAGTGAGAACTTAGTTATCAGACGGCTATCACCTGATAACAGCTCTTGGTCATTACTGATCTGGGCTTCTTTTGAACCAGCTAAACTAATGTAGGCAACTCAATATGCAACATGTTCTGTATCCTGTGGCATGCTAGACCTAGATCCTTTGTCAATTCTGTAAGTGTGATAGGTATGCTATTAGTTCTATTCCCAGTTCAGGTTATTAATTCATTTGGAAGTTTCCATTGAATTGAGGATGAAATAATATAAATAAAGTGATCCCTGTGCCATTTATTTTTATACTATATTAAAATGATCAATTTCACATTGCTTTCTATTTTGAAAACTCAGATGTGGAGACAGTCTCAGCCATACATCTCAGCATTAAAGGCCCCTTGAAGAGATTTCACTTCTCAGATTGTTTCAAGCTCCCTGCAGTCACAGACAGATTGGTTTACATACTGTTACTCTTCTGACTTCATCACCACTACCACAAAGAGTAAAAACTCTATGAGAATCCAAAGCTCAATTCATTGGCCAGGAATGAAGTCTGAGATTAATTCTGTGACTGCCAAAATGCCAGCTCCTCGCAGATCTACATATGTTGCATTACCAATCTCTTCAATCACAACCTCTTTGATATTTAAAAAAAAGTCACTTTGTGAAAACGTTGCTTCAGTTTAGAACATGGAGAATGAGACTGTAAAATAACTGAAATGGAAAGGACAGAGAAGGTTATGCAGAGCCAAAAATTACCAGCAACTATCCACAGTAGCAAAACTGGTGGGGAGAAAAGGAGGGTGAGCAGGGAACCTGCCCCAGGTGCCTTTTAGAGGGGGCCTAGATTATCAATGGTATTTGACATTTGAATTGTTGTTGTTAATTGCCTAAAGGCCAATAAAGTGGAAGCCCCTATACCCCTATGGAATGACACTCCTTGCCTAAACTAATGCCTCATACACATAATCAAATGATCTGGGAGAGTTCTCCAGGGTTTGTTCTCCTGGTAGAAACAAGTTACCTGGAAACACAAGAACAGATATTTGAACACTGCGCCTCTGGCAAGCAGAGAGGTTGCAGTGCTGATGCTGCATAGCCAGAGGGCCCCTGTACAGCAGTGTAGGGATGGGGCCAGGCACTGGGACAAAGCAGAAGCAAAGATTTCAAGTTCATTAATTTTATTTGCCTCTCCACCTTCCAAGTCAGTGCCTGGGCTGGTTGCCCTATTACCACCACCACCCTCCCACCCCAGTTATGCCACTATCATTGTGTACACCTCTCAGCATGCTCTGCAGGCTCCTTCAGTCTGCCTGGCAACACACTGGCTGGCCCAGACTGCTCAAACTCAGCCTGTGTGGGGATTGGGGGGGAGGTGGGGCGTGCTCTGCTCCAAACTCAGCTGAAATAGTAGAGTCCTGCCTGAGTGCCACGTTGTCTCTGGGAGAGGGAGGAAGTAAAGCACCCTGGGATGTTGGAGGACTATACTGTGGCTTCTCTCAGAAGGGTAAGTTGAACAGAGACATTCGCTCTCCCAGGAGGACCTCTCCAGAAGTGATTTAACCCTGGTTGTTTCCGGGTTGTTTTTTTCTCCTCGAGTGGACATTTTTGCTCTGAGAGAGAAATCTTAAACATGTGCATACTCGTGGTTTTTCCTGGGACAGCAGCGTCTCTCCCAGGAGAAACTGAATGTCTGTACATGACCTAAGACAATGCACATGGCTGAACAAGATAAACAAGTGGGTCAGAATGGCAGTTGAGTTGGAAGTGAGTTTTGAACAGCTCACATTCAGAAAATGTGCCTTCAAAATGAATCTTACATTAGCAAGGCCAAGCCTGGTGCCAACAGCCATTGCAGTAATTTAGTAATAACTATTAAAATCATGGGCTTCTATGAATAGCAGGTGAGGTGTGTAGAAACTCTACCTTTTTGCTAAAAACACAGATCATTGGAATGATGCCATTAAATGTAACTCCTATTATTCACCTATCTATTCTACCCAAACACAGCTTTATATGAACCATCATGGATCCATTCTTCTCAGAGTATATATCTTATCCAAAAAAAAACCAGTTAAAAAGTATCAGGGAGCCCACCTCTTAGATATATCTTTTCGAGCACTCAAGACTCAGACGGGGTTAAATGTTTGGAACTCAAAAGAAGAGATGGATCTAAGTTCTAAGTAAGATGGCCTAAGGAGCATACCCAGGGCTAAACAAAAGAACTGGAACCAACACCACAGAGCACCTTCTATTGGTAATTATTTTAATGTGTAATAATAAGCAAATACACACACTGAACTGTTCTGGGGAGAACACTCTAAACTACCGAATAAAATATCAGAAAACTAACAACAATGTAAAGTAGCCAGCTTACATTTCCAGCAATTAGCTTTCGCCAAAATGTTCCATTTCAAAAATATTTTTCCTGTCAATATAAAATCAATTTGTCACTCCCACTAACAATACTTCCCCGTCTGTTTTTTCTCTTTGAAAACCTGTTACTGCAAGATACTGTTTTTTATTTTTAATATGCTTCCTAAGAGCAAGAATTTTCTGGCTACAAGCTTACTAGCAAATATATATAAACTTACACTGATACTGCAACACACCTAAAAATGCCCCATAAGCTTTAGAACACAGAAGCTGCTAAGGCAGGCATGCATTTAATAAGATGGTTTTAATGTTGTTCACTGTTCACGTCAACCCTCATCGAGACGGAATCCAAGCATGAGGACGTAGAAGAATTGTGGGTTAGGCTACATGGGGGGCAAGGAGAAAGGGAATTGGTGGTAGGGGTCTGCTACAGACCCCCACACCAAGGGGAAGAAATAGATGCGGGGCTCCTGAGGCAGCTCACGGAGACCATAAAAGCTAAAGAGGTGGTAGTCATGGGGGACCTAAACTACCCAGACATCTGCTGGGAGATGCAGACAGCAAAGTCCTACTGGTCACGCAGGTTTCTAACCTGTGTACAGGACCTCCACCTGACACAGGAGGTACACGGTCCCACTAGGGGGAATGCCATATTGGATCTGGTATTGGCAACGGGGGATGACATGGTAGGGGACCTACAGATCGGTAGCCATCTGGGGGACAGTGATCAACTAATAACAGAATTCAACATAAGATGTCGAGTGGGTAAGGTAACTAGTAGGGTGAAAGTGCTAGACTTTAGGAAAGCTGATTTAAATGAACTCAGGTGATTAGTCAAGGACGCACTGCAGAGTAGGAGTTTTGAAGTGATGGGAGCCCAAGAAGGGTGGCTGTGCCTTAAGGAAACGATCCTTCGGGCACAAAGCGAGACGATCCCCATGCGGGGTAAAAGAGGGAAGGGGGCCAGGAGGCTTCCCTGGCTGACCAGAGAAATCCAGGGCAGCCTAAGGGCCAAAAGGGGAGCACATAAAAAGTGGAAACAGGGAGAGATCACCAAAGACGAATATACCTCCTCTGCTCACGCTTGTAGGGAGGCAGTTAGACGGGCCAAAGCTACCATGGAGCTGAGGATGGCATCCCAAGTAAAGGACAACAAGAAATT
>NW_005841922.1:3741013-3752266 GCF_000455745.1 Alligator sinensis
GGGGTTACAAGAAATAATGGCCACAAGCTAGCAGAGAGCAGATTTAGATTGGACATTAGGAAGAACTTCTTCACAGTTCGAGTGGCCAAGGTCTGGAACGGGCTCCCAAGGGAGGTGGTGCTCTCCCCTACCCTGGGGGTCTTCAAGAGGAGGTTAGATAAGCATCTAGCTGGGGTTATCTAGACCCAGCACTCTTACCTGCCTATGCAGGGGGTCAGACTCGATGATCTATTGAGGACCCTTCCGACCCTAACATCTATCTATCTATCTATCTATCTTATGCCCAATAAAAGAGGAGACTTAATGCTAAATGAGCTTGTAAAATGGCATCATTTTGTTCAACAGACCTCTGCATATCTGCCTAAATTACACGATCAGTTGTTTTACTTTTATCAGCACAACTGAAACTGCCCAGCTCTGGAAGAGGAGGTTACAGTTTACTCTGATTCACTAAGTTCTAACTGATGTAACTTTGTCATTGCTGATGATGTATGAGCTGGAAAGAGACAAGTGTCTCCTAGCCAGGTTTGTCTTGCAGGCCTGATGCACAATAAAACCAACTTTATTGTTAAATGTTTACATTTATTACAGGGTGCTTCAGGACCAACCAGGATGGGCCTCCACTGCAGTAGGGACTGTACAGAGTTGTGAACTTCCCCCACCTTGAGGGGTTTACAGTTTAACTAGATAAGGCAGACATCGGGTGCAGGGAGGAGCATAGCACATGAGAGTAAAAATCCCAGGAGCAACAGGTGTCATGACAGCTATATAAACTGGAGAGCAAGCAATATGGAATGAGGTTATTGGAGATAAGGAAGTGAAGGAAACACGGCAGGCAAGGAAAGAAGGACGATAAGAAGGACAGGTATGGAAGTTTCAATGGAGACGGGAAGCTGGAGCAATCAGTCAAACTCCAGTTAAAATAGATGAAAATTTCTGACGAGTGTCAGTGGGTCTTGCTTAAGCTTCCTCTGGAACTGCATCTCCCAGATGGACTTACTAGTTGTCTGTTCCCACTAATTTCTTTTCTGGGAGTCCTCATGGCTATGGGGAAGGGGGATAACTTATGGGTCTGTCCCCACAGTCAGAGACCATCTCTGCTTTGTAGTTCTGGCTGTGAGGGAAGTTGGGGATGGCCCTAACAGATGCCCACATTGCCCTTCTCCATAATGCAGCAGTCCTTGCACTCAGCTGTTCATAGCAATGTGTTTTTTTTTCCCTGTAAACTGAGTAAACCCATTCTGAAAATCATTAGGCACCAACCACCAGGAATCCCAATATCATTTTTATGTAGTCTCTTCTCCGAGAACTGCACTTGTAGTGCCTTCTCCAAACAGTGAATGGGAATGCTCCAAGAGACTGGGACATTTTTGAATCACTAACCCAATGATTCTCAACCAGGGTGTTGCACCACCCTTTTAAGGGTGCCATGCAAAATTAGCAATGCTAGGTATGCAAAGAACATGATTCACTAAATAAATCCAGAGATTTTGCATAGGAAGCCATAGTGTCCAAACAGGTGTTTCTGAGTTTTTTGCAACATGGGAATGGCTCTACTATTTTTCTGTAGTCAAAGATCAAGGGAAAGCTGAGACCTGACACTTTCCAAGGAGTGCCTTGAGTCTAACAAGGTGGAGAACCACTGACCTAACACCATTACCATGAGCAGTGGATTTTCACAGTTGAATCCTTATCCTTATTTCCCACCCCCTTATGTAAGCAGAAGGCCACTTTAAGCCATTTACTTTTATCACTTGTAACAGTCAATCACACATTTTCTTATGTCCAGAAAAACTCAATCACCATAAGCAGAAGAGTGCCAAAAAAGCAATCAAACAAGACAAAGCCAAATAACTGAAAGGGGAAAATTAAAGAAGGCTGGACTGGGAAAGAACCAGTTATATTTTTAGACATGCAAACTAACTGGCATATGGCAGCTACTTCAAAATGGAATTGGGGAAGATGTGAAACCCAGCCAGACCTGTATTAACTATTCATTACCTAGGCCTTGATGAACTGTTAGCTCGTGCCAGAAAATGACTCATGCACCCTTGCAATACTGAACATATGACAAAAGGTAGCAGCAAATATCCTTGCTTATACATGGGAGAAAACCAAAGCCCTTAATATGAACAATAGGGCACCAATTGTCATTTAGAAAGAGTCCCTGTACACAGCTTTGGTAGAGTAAATATGCTTAAGTTACATTTAAAATTAGAATCAGGCCTTACATGGTTGTAGCTCAGGGTCAAGCTTGAACACCAGGCCTCAACAGGTGTTGAAATGGGAAAGCCTTAACAGACACTAGACTTCAGTGATGACTTGTTAGGATTTCTAGCCAAGGATTGTATGTGGCATTAGCACTAGATACCATCATGATTGCTTGCTGTCCGGGTATGAAAAGTATTTTACACTGTATGTTGAGCGGGAACTCTCAGTTCCAACCCACAAACATTACTGGCTCCCAGGATTACAGAAACAAAGTTGTAGAGTGTACCATGGGCTCTGAAGAGGATTAGTTTGAACACCTCAGCTTGGACCCCTCTTTTAAAATCATTCTGGGCCATAAAACAAAAGCCAAAACCTTGGCTTCAACAGAAATATTAGACTAAATTCACTATTAAAAGATGATAGCTCACAGACCAAGGACAGCATTCAAGCTTTGATTTCTTAGCCATGTTTCACAGAAAGTGGACAGTGGCCACCCACCTATTTTCTAGTTGAAATGATGAAGGCCCTGATGAAGGCTCAAGGCCGGACCACAAACCTGACTACTGGTGCTGAAAAGGTATAGTCCCTGATGTCTAGGCCTGGCTCTGTATGCTAGGGGCACTCCTCTTTCCCCAACCCAGGTGGCCGGAGACAGGGGTCCTACTGACCTCAGCTCACCAAACCTACTGACCTACACACCAAACAACACTCCAGGATGTCAGTCTTTTTTCTCTTGAATTTCTAAAAACAAAACACCCTACATGTTTAAGCATAAATTCAACATATTAACTGTGCATTCTCCCAGCTGATCCAGACTCTCTATCCCTACAGTACTTCACAGAGCATCTGCCTGGGAGTCGCACAGTAGTGTAACTTGGGGGGGGGGCAACCACAGCAGTAGCACCAGGCATACCCTTCGTTGCGGACACAAAATCAGCTGTTGCCACAGCAGCTGATGGTATCACTGTAATCAGCACAGCAGGAGCTGGCATAGCCCCTAGAGCCATGCAGCTACTTCAGGAGCAGAGCTGTGCAGCTATACAGCTGGAGTTGCATATAAATTAGAGCGTTCCCTACTTCTGAACACCTGCACCAATCTTCCTATTCCCTGACTGTTTCCTTACGGCTGAGCTCTGGCTCGCTTCTGTGAAAACCAGGTGATCTTTAACCTAGCAGCTGACCCCTGGCATCAGGACCTCATTAGCTAGGAAGCAGCTTATTAGGTAGGGGCCCATCTCCTTGTAAACAGCCACCCACCCACTGGCAAGGGGTTCCCTAGGAAACAGTACACTATTATGGGATCAGTCCTGGGCTCAAGGGAAAAGGCAGTAGTGCTGTGGCTGGTACCTTGTAGATTGAAATTTCCCCCCAGTATTTAGGCTTGTGCTCTGTTAGGCTACTGTAGTACAACAGCGGGAGAAGGAGCCCCACAGATGTACTGAGCATAGAGAAGTTTTAATTTCTGAAGAAAAGCTCTGAGGTTTGGTCTTATTTTATGGCCTCAGTAATTCAGGTTCTAATGCATTAGGCTTTCTGGGCACTATTACTGAGAGTATAATAGCTGCCACGTGCACATGACACTGGTCCTGCAAACGACCATCCCTTACAAATACTGCTGTACCTAAGTTCACTTACAGTTGGCAAGGCACAGGAAAAAGGGGGAGAGGCTATTCAAATTCAGGCTAAATTCTGCTCCAGGAGGCTCATACAGCACATATAGCTTTCACTTAGAGAAATATGTGTCTCCCCAACAGCTGGATTTGTAACAGGGCAATAGGCTCAATACTGCTCAGGGGATGTCGGCACTGCCCCCAAGCCATGCACAAGGGGCATGCCTCACCCATGAAGTCCCCCTGCTCATTCACACCAGTTTCTGAAAGTGAAGCAATGTAGCAGCTCAGAGAAACACTGAATGCACACATTGCACCCCTCTCAGCCTGCTTATCCTGGGGTTGCTTATGGGTACATGCTCAGCACTGCCCTGGGGTGGTAACCAGGCCCCATTTCTGGGGGGGGGGTGCCTATGGAGCTGGAGCAAGTGGGACGGGGAGGGGGTTTCTGATGGCAACCCAAACCTGACACGGGTGATAGAGACAGGCCATGAGGAACAGAACAGGAGCAACATTATCAGCTACTCCTTCTGCTGGAGTGTGCTACATGGCTGACATCTCACATACATCTCCTGGAAGGCAGGCACACTTCCATTGCTGTTTTTGCTTCTCTCTACATACACAAATTCTCTGAAAAGAGAGGGCTAGCTAATCTGTGGCACAGAAAAAAAAGGGGGGAAGATGGGGAAGGACCACAGTCCCAAATATTTACAATGACAACAACCTAGTGTGGCCACAGCATATGTTGCTGACTTTCTCTAAGTTAAAATCCTTGATGCATACTAGGGTGGCCATCATAGAGGACAGTCCGGTTGTCCTCTGTCCTCTATTGATACGAAACCCGACGCCTTTATGTCCTCTATTTTTTTCTTGAAGAGACATAAAGGCATTGGGTTTCATATAGAGAACAGAGTAGCAGAAATCTGGAATGTCCTTTATGACAACCACCCTATGCATAGCTCAAAAAGTGTTGGCCTAGCACAGAAATGTTGTGCCTGCTATCCTCTTGGGCACCCAAACGGGGTCAGGAAAAATCTAGGTCATAATGCCTCCGAATAGTAATGGAAAAGGATAAATAATATATTCTTAATTCTTCCTGAGGTTTTGTTTTTTATCCTTCTTTCCTCCTGGCACTAGAAATCATAATCCCAGTCTTAAAGAGCTCTATATATAAAAAAACCCAAAAAACTGATGAACAGTTAAACCAGCAGGATAAGTTGTAAGATGCCTGCCAACTAAGTAGTAATGGTCACAGAATCAGACTTAGAGATGGAAAAGATTAATTGGGCCAAATTTCCAATACTCTGAGCTGCTTCTACAGTTACATGGCCAAAATTCCTCACCATCTTGTACTGGTTAAATTTTAAGCAAATATGTGTGATTGCCCACTTGCTCAGTATGCCCCAGGAAATACTGAAGCAAATTTAGGAGCATATAAAGACTTAATCTCAGGCAGTGATCTGTTCCCCAGACTTGTAGATAGAGAAACTTCTTTTCTAAATTTGATCCAGGCTGGAAAAAATTATCAAGAATGTGTGTGAGAAGATGGGTCATCTGAAAACTCTTAGGAAATAAGACTACGTAAGACTGTCTGACAGGGGGATAGTTCCAACACTTCTTCATTTTTTGTGGGGGGAGCAGAGCTTCTCTTTTACTTATCAATACATAAAATCAGTATCAAGTCATTAATTCACGACACCTGTCGTGAAGTCAATTTGCCCAGAATCTTTATAAGCATGCATGCTAGGTATAATTGCAATTCCACACAAGACCTGCCTAAAATTTTGATTTGTGATCAAAAGTGCATAAATAAATCTCCTCTTTCCATCATTAGCGTCAAAATTTGAGGCCACTGGCTCTAACTCAGCAAAGCACTTAAGCTTGTGCTTCTGTCCATCTTGGCTAGGGACAGACATTCAAAAAGCCTGAGCCTGAATTCATTCAATCTTTGAAAGTTAGTCTAACCTGCAAAGCTTGAATGGATTTGGAGGTAGATAGATATTCCCTTTTCATTCCAGAAATGCAGGTACATGCCTGCAGTGGCTCAGGCTAGAAGCCAGGGGGAACTAGAGCAGACCTCCCTTCCCTTCAACAGTGCTGGGTGGGAGGGATGGTCAGACCCAGGCAGGACACTCCGATTAGGGAGGGGTCACCCCCCACCCCACAGCAGCCCAGCACAGAGTTGATAACACGGTGTTTATCACCCCTAACTCAATGTTTATCAGCCCATTAAGAAAACAAAGAAAACAAAAGCTTCTCTCCATTAGATCAAGCTCTTCTTAAACAACATTTTTCCAAGGAAGGAACGGAGGGACATTACCAGCTACCTGTTGATTAGATCTAAGAAGCCCTAAGTTGACACTGTCCTATCTGCCACAGCATGGACATAGCTAGCATGTGGTATCCTAGCTAATGCTGAGAGGTGTCTGTGTAAGGCAGAGGGGAGGGGTGAATCCCTGCTTCAACAGGGTGTGGTAGAGAGGGAGGGAACAGGAGGAAGCCAGGCAGACACTGCTGTATGTGTAGTCTCTGCTGGAGCTGCAGCCAGGGAACAGAGGGGACGAGCCAGCCCAGCAAACTGGAGCAGAGAGGCCCGCCCAGCCCAGAGAGCATGCCAGGATGCTGGGGGACTCTGATTTAACTTAAACCAGGAAGGGGTCTGGGACAGACATTGCATAAACCGGTTTGACCCAAATCACTTAAGTCTGATACTACATTCAACGAGGTTTATCTCAAACTGGTTTGCGCCATTTTCAAACTGGTTTATGTGCACTGAATATCTGTTCTGTTACAGGTTTAAACTAGTTTCTGGTCACTTCATCCGGTTTATGTGTAATGTCTGTCCCTAGCCCTTGATTCAACAAATCATTTATGTGCTTAACTTTAATCATGAGCTCAAATTGGGCTAGGGACAGACATTACACAAACTGGTTGAAGTGATCAGAAACTGGTTTAAACCTGTCACAGAACATTAGTTCAGTGCACATAAACCAGGGGCGGGCAATTATTTAGGGCGGAGGGCCGCTTACCTAGTTTTGGCAGGCTGTGGAGGGCCACATGGGTAGCCCTGCACCTTGACAGGTGCCCCATCCCTTGACAGATGCCCCGCCCCCTGGTCACCATCTTGAGATCAATGTCCCAATGTCTTGGGACCAATGTCCCAGGGCCACTGGTGGGGCCCAAAGTGGGGCGCAGGCTGGCAGGGGCCTGTGGAGCTGGACTGGGCTGCACCAGCAGGGAGAGGGGGAAACTGGCCTGGCTCCATAGGGCCCCTGCCAGCTGAGACCCTACACCCCTGCTGCCCTGCTCTAGGCCCCACCGGCGCTGGCCCCAGGGCACCGGTACAGGCCCTGTGTTCCCACTGGCTCCCCGCCCACTCACACACAGTGCCCTCCAGCCCCGCAGTACAGGCGGGAGGCAGTGCACAGCCCCAACCCCCTGCTTACCAGCAAGGAAGAAGCTGATGCTGAGCACAGGGAAAAGCGGCCCCTCACCCACTCCATGGCCGGCACACCCTGCTGCAGGGCTGTCTGGAGCAGGCACAAGCAGCACCATGTGGGCTGCAAGTGGCTGCAGCACGGGGCACCGCCGGCCATGGGGTGGGTGAGGGGCTGCTTTTCTCCATGCAGGGAAGGAACCCAGGAAAAAGCTGAGCACGGGAGGAAAAACGGCCCCTCCCCTAGCCCATGGCCCTGCTGCAGCCGCTTGTAGCCCGTGGGGCTCTCCAGAGCAGGCATAGGCAGCCCCATGCAGGCTGCGAGCAGCTGCGGCATGGGGCGCCAGCCACGGGGCAGGGAAGGGGCCACTTCCCCCCACCCGCACTCCTTCCCTGCCTGGGGGCCCCTCCACCCTTCTCCCCTCCCACTTACCTGAAGTTCCGGCAAGGGCAGCCACCTTCTCCCAGGCCAGAACCCCAGCAGGGGTTTCCGGCTGGGGGGGTGGGGCCATGCAGGCCCCACTGTTGTTGGAGCCAACTGGGCTTCCCCTGGGTCCTACTGCCCTTGGTTTCTGTCATTTTTGACCAAGGAACCAAGGGCAGAGAAATATAAATTTTCTGCATTTTTAGGGACCCCACGGGCTGGATAGAATGGCCTTGCGGGCCGGATTCGGCCCATGGGCTGTATTTTGCCCACCCCTGACATAAACCCATTTCAAAATGGCCAGATCTGGTTTAAGATAAACCTGGTTGAATGTAGTATCAGACTTAACTGATATGGGTCAAAGCAGTTTATGGAACTTCTGTCCCAGACCCCTTCCTGGTTCAAGTTAAACCAGAGTCCCCTAGCATCCCAGCATGCTTTTCAGCACTGGGCTGGGCTATGCTGTCTGCTCCAGACAACAGGGCTGGCCCCACCCCTCTGCTCTCTAGCTACAGCAGGGGCAAGGGCATGGCCAGACACCAGCCTGGCATGGCCCTCTGAGACTAAGGGTCCAGGGAGGGATTTATTCCCCCCTCCCTCCCCTCTCCATCTGGGGACTGCAGCTGGGACTGGCTGGCTGAACAGAGCAGGCCCAGTCAGGGTAACTCCCCTCACCACTTCAGCAGCAGGGGCGGGGATGGGGCCAGAGCCAGCCAGGTGGAATGACCCAGCCATCCACCTGCCTTGCCCACGGCTGAGGCTATGGCTGTGAGGATGAGCCAAGCTGGCTTGCTGCTGAAGGCGGATGCAGAGAGGCCAGCCTGCGCTGGGCCACGGAGACAGGGTCCTTCCCAGCCAGCTCCAGCTCAGGCTGGGGCCCTGAGAACTGTACAGCCAGATTGCTCCCGGCTTCTCCTGCCCAGGCTGGGTGGGACTGTCATGAAGTCACAGCTGGTGAGGAAGGGCCTGGTGGGGCAGGACCCCTCCCAGCTGACTGCAGCTCTATGACAGCCCAGCCCAGCAGCACAGGCGGTGGCAGGCTAGGCAGTAGTGTAGAGGCAGTGCTGCTGCACCTGCAGCCAGGCACCTTGGCAGCTGGACTGATCCTGTGGGACATGTTTCATAGATTCGTCAATTGTAAGGCCAGAAGTGAGATCATTGGGTCCAGCATCCTGCATCAAGCAGGAAAGATAACTGGGGGTCAAGTGACTTCAGCAAGGTGATTGTCTAGTCTCTTCTTGAAGATTTCCAGGGTAGTTGATGGCACCACCTCTGGAGGGAGCTTATTCCACAGTCTGGACACCCTGACTGTGAAGAAGTTTTTCCTAATGTTGAGCCTGAATCGGTCTTCCAGAAGTTTGTGGCCATTACTCCTAGTTTTCCCCTCAGGTGCCCCGGTGACCAGTTGCTTACCAAGCCCTTAATGTACTCCCTTAGTGTAGCAATAAGCTGCTACCAGGTCCCCTCTGAGCCTTCTTTTCTTTAGGCTGAAGAGCTCCAGATCCCTCAGCCTTTCCTCATATGGCTTGCTATGCAAGACTGACCATACAGGTAGCTCTTCTTTGGACTCTCTCAAGCTTGTCCACGTCCTTATTAAAGTGTGGTGCCAAGACCAGACACAGTACTCCAGCTGCGGTCTCACCAGTGTTGAGTAGAGCAGAAGACTCACCTCCTGGGTTTTGCTGGAGATGTATCAATTGATGCATGCTAGAGTATTATTTGCCATACTGCCCTATTGCCTACAGCATCGCACTGCCAGCTCATATTCATACTGTCGTCTATTATTACCCCCAGGCCCCTTTCATTTGTGGTGCTAGTCAGTTTGCCACTAAGCCTGTAGGTATGTTGGGAGTTGATTGTCCCGAGGTGAAGCACTTTACATGTCTCAACGTTGAACTTCATCAGATTCCTATCTGCCCAGCTTGCTAGCCTAAGTCTGCCTATATCTGTAGCCTATCTTCAAGTGTGATGATGCTTCCCCATAACTTGGTGTCATTCGCAAACTTGGGCAGTGAGCTCTTCATCCCTACATCCAAATTGTTAATAAAGATGTTGAAAAGTACTGAATCAAGCACCAACCCCATGGGACACTGCTGCCCTGCTGCCCACTTCTCTCCAGGATGACCGGTACAGCCCACTATGACTCTCTGGGTCGTATCCTGCAGCCAGTTTCTCACCCACCTGACTGTCTTGGAGTTAAGCCCACAATCCTCCGATTTTCTCATGAGGACATTGTGGGATACTAGATTAAAGGCCTTTTGGAAGTCAAGATATACAATGTCAACCTGCTCTCGTGTCCAGGTGGAGAGTTACCTGGTCATAGAAGGAGATGAGGTTGGTAAGGCAACACCTGCCCATGATGAAGCCATGCTGGCTGTCATTCAGAATCTTACATTCTGCAAGCTTATTGAAGATAGACTCCTTGATGAACTTTTCTAGGATTTTCCTTAGGACAGCAGTTAGGCTGATTGGCCTATAGTTACCTGGGTCCTCTTGCCTGCCCTTCTTATGGATGGGCACAACATTGGCCCTCTTCCAGTACTCAGGGACTTCTTCAGAGTGCCACAAGTTGTGGAAGAGTTTCGCCAGGAGTTCCACAATGACTTCAGCCAGCTCCTTCAGCACTCTCAGATAAAGATCATCCAGTCCTGCTGACTTGTATATGTATAATTTTTTTAATTGGACATACAGTACAGTTGCATCATACGCGCATTTAACTTGCGCGGATTCAACTTTAAGCGGGGTGGGGGGGGCAGGGCTTCAGTTTGTGGTGGTGGCAGGAGGTTTTGGCAGCGTGGTGGTGGCCTGGTGGCATGCAGCCATCCCCCCCACCACCCCACACTGCGCCGCTGCCGGTGGCCGCACAGCTCCAAGCACAGCTCTGCGGCAGCAGCGGGAGGGTTTTGGGGCAGAAGGCGGCCCGCTGGCAATTTGACTATGCACGATTTTTGCCTTACGCGCTGACCTCGGAACCTAACCCCTGCGTAAGTTGTGACACGCCTGTACACCAATTCTATGGCAATAGTAGGAAGGCAGTTATTCCTACTGTGCTCATCCTGTACTCTACCTGGAGTTGTTTTCCCCGTGGTCCAGGTGTTAATTGTGCCTGTGGCTGCCTGGGCCAGCTCAGAGGGACTGGCAGGCCCAGAGCCCAGCAGCCGCCTGCCTTTGAACTCGTGTGCCTGCAGTCACTGCTGCCTCCACGCCCCCTGTCCATCACTGTGCAGCACCTGGCCAGCTGCACCAGAAGCTGTGTGCTGACTGGGGCCAGTGGGGCTGTTGGGGCCTCCCTTGCCTCCAGCTGCCACTGCCACTGCCACCCCTGCCATGCCACTCTGGGTGGGCAGTCAGGAAGCTTCAGCCTAGCGGGCTTCGTCCCACTTTGAAAGACACACCCCCCAGCCACTCCACCTGCCCGCAGGAGCTGCTCATCATGCTGGGTGGGTGGAGTGGATTCAAGGCAGCTGGGAGGTGGAGCCAGAGCTTGAAGAGCTGGGCAGAAGCTACTGGGTTGAAGCTTCCCACGCGCCTGCCCATAGTGACAAGGCAGGGCCAGGGGTGGCAGCAGAAGC
>NW_005841922.1:3752369-3753448 GCF_000455745.1 Alligator sinensis
GCGGGTCCGGCAGCTGCAGGCACACAAGCCCCCATGGCGGGCATATATCAGGCTCCAGGCCTGCTGGCGCCTGAGCCAGCCCAGGCAGCTGCGGGCATGATTAACACATCCCACATGGCCAGTCCAGCTGCCAAGGCACCTGCCTGCAGCAGCAGTGGCGTTGTCTCTGCGCCACTGCCTGGCCAGCTGCCACCCATGCTGCCAGGCTGGGCTGTCCTGGAGCTGCAGCCAGCTGAGAAGGGCCCTGTCCCCATTGCCTGGGCCAGGCCGGTCCCACCAGGCCCTTCCCAATGGCCTGCGGCTCCATGACAGCCTGACCCAGCCTGGGCATGAGGAGCCATTAGTAATCTGGCCGCACAGCTCTTGTGACCCCAGCCCAAGCCACAGCCCACTGGGAAGGGCCTAGCCCCTGCAGCCCAGCCCGGGCCGGCCCCTCCATGTCTGCCGTCAGCAATGCCCACAGGCTGGCCTGGCTCAGCCCTGCAGCCCCACCCCCAGCCTCAGTCCCACAGCCCCAGTCTCAGCCTCAGGCAGATGGTGAGGCCATGGCAACCAGCTCTGGGCAAGCCCCCTGCTGCATGAGCAGTGAGCAGGTGGAAAAGTTGGGCAGAGCCCAGCTGGGGTCCCCTGAGAGGGGAGACAGGGGAGTTTAACCCCCTTCCTGTGCCCCTTCACCTGAGGTGCTGCCCAGGCCAGTGTCTGACCACACCCCACCCCCTCGGAAACAAGCTAGGCAAGGGCTGCTTCCCCCTTCTCCCTCCAGGCACCCCCTGGCTGGGGTCCCTACAGGCCAGGGTGGCTGTTTATCCCCCTCTCCAATCATACTTAGTGGCCTGCCAGTGGGGCCTGACCATGCCCCCCAGGTCAGCTTCCCTCCAGCCTTGTGGCTGCTGCAGAAGGAAAAGGAAGGCTCACTCTAGCACAAGCCGGTTTTTAGCCTGAGCCACTGCAGGCATGTGCCTGCCTTTCTGGAATCAAAAGTGAATGTCTATTCAGTTGCAAATCAGTTCAATCTATATGGGTTAGACTAACCTGCAAAGATTGAATCAATTCAGGCTCGGGCTTTTTGAATGTCTGTC
>NW_005841922.1:3753479-3761865 GCF_000455745.1 Alligator sinensis
CTGCTGAACAGGAGTGCTGTCCTGAATTAGGTTATGAAGTAAATGCATGTGCTGAGACCCTACAATGAGAATTCCAAGTACTTAGCATCTTCCAGCCCCAGACCTACTCTCTGCTACATACAGACCGCTTTAAGGGAATTTTCATTCTTTCTCTAGTTTAGAAATAAGCAAATATTGACCAAGAGGTAATAAGTCACATCCTCAAATTTGATCAAGGACTGAAAAATAGAAACCCAGGATGACTTGGAGAAAGTGGTTTTCTTATGTAAGAAACCCAGTAAGAACTGCTGTGCAATATGGAGGCATTGCATAGCCCCTTTAGGACATCCATAGAAAAATATTTCTATTTAAACTTTTTTTAAAAGATCCTAAAACACTCCCTGTTTCATCTGTAGTGCCAGGTTTTTAGCTAAGAGGAACAGAGGAAATCTGAACTAATAAGGATTCCCTGATTGCCCTGCAGGGAAGTGCTCTGACCCTAGTTCCAATAGTAACCTCTGATTTGACAAAGGAACCAGTCTGAAAATTCTCCCACATGACAGCCCAAGGCTAGTGACTTGTCAGCCTGATGTATTACAAGAGACCATTTCATTCAGTACTACACCATGTGCACAGCTAGAAGTTAGAAAGGGGAAATGAAGAGTTTAGAAGGCAGAGTAATATCTATGAGAGGGAGAACAGCTCTTGACAACCAAAAAACACCATAAAGGCTGAAGTGGTGTTAACAGAGAAGGGTGCTGGGGAAGATGTACAGACTGTAATTCTCCTTCATTTAGGAAAACTTTACCCAAATATGGGTAACTGAAGTTTAGTGCCCTACCAGTGTTTTGCTTCTGCTAAGTTTCTCCATGAAAAGTAAGAGGGATATAGAAAATGGACTGAGAATAATTTGTGGCAGAATGTTGCTGAGATTTTTTATTTGTATTAGTTGGCCAAAGTGCACTCCCCTTTTGCCAAAACAAATCCCAAGTAACTATTAATTGTTATCGATTTACACTAAAATAAATGACCCATTTTGTCTCAATATATGATTTAGTGACTCTAGTACAGCATACAAAACTAGTAAGATTCTCAGCTAATCCCTAAAAAAATTGTCATTTTGTATGCACTGCTCATGTATTGCTTTATACTGCTCTATGACTGTTATGATGACTAGCGTAGAAAGCTATCTGCTTTGAAATGCATGTGCAATATTGTCAAAGAACGCAAGCCTCGAACTCCTAACTTCTGTTGTGTCCCTCTCCTGTCCTGAAAGTGCGTAAGCTCTGAAATATTTAGACTCCATCATAAAAAACAGCTTAGAATGAGGACAAAATGTTGTTGAGAGACGGCCACTACTGTCCTTTATTACTAAACAAATTCACTTTCTCCAGCTCTTACTTGAACAGAAACAGCACCATCTGTTGCTCACTGTTTTGTAGATCAAGGCAGCTTTTCATTCCACAGCAAAGGATAACAATAAATGAACCATGTACAGTAGACACTAAGTGAAAAGGGGGCAAAAAATTCATAAATGGACTAAGACTAGAAAAATGTGCCCTAATGTATAAACATATAGAGTGGAACCACTCCTGGTTTATTTTGGGTTATTTTTTTTCCATTTGCCCAATCAATGAGGCTTCTCAAGAACCAAACTAAAAATACCATCGATTTTTGCCCTTCTCTAGCATTTTTGGAATGCAGGGACTAGCATCAGAAACTTAAAAGCCACTATGGCTAGAAAATCTGCACTAGGTCTAGTTCCACCTCTTCCACTCACTAACTAGTACAGATTTTTACTAAAGAATATTTTCTAATGATCTGTCCAGTCCAATTAGTAGTCACTAATATTTATTTGCATCACTCTAACAATATGTTTTTCAGCACTGCTTCTAGGATACTTACTCCCTGCAGAGTTAGACGACACAGTGCTGAAAATCCTGTTGACAGCTGGAATCTGTTCTACAGCAGGTCTCCTATGTTGCTACAGCTGAATGCCTGCTAACAGCATTGGAAAAATTCTCTCACGTTTCCTTGATGTAGTCTGAGCCAAAATATGAAACAGTGTCTGGGGAGAAGCAGAACTGTGGCTGGAATTTGAACAGAAAGCTGTTCAGCTGCATTTCTGGAAAAGGTGTTACACCTGTCGAACTGCAAGCTGAAACTTTCCTTTAGCATTACCATTACCTCCTCAAGAGTGGATATACTTGTATATAAATTAGAAGACAAATAGTATATCCTGTGTCTGGGTCCTTATGTTTCTACCTTAACAATGAAATGATTATTTCATTCCAAAATGTCTTGCTGACCCAGAAGTCAAAACAATATCCAGGGGCCAAATCCAACAAAACACTTCAGTTCTCAGAACAGGACTTAGTTTTTGACTTAGAAGCCTTGATCCAAAGCCCCTTGCTCAGAAGTCATCTAATCCTGGTGGCACCTAAGCTCACCAACTGCCTCCCTGTTTGTCCAAAAGGTCTGCCTTCTGCACATGCCTAGAACAGCCCCAGGCTGTCCCGACCCCGTTTGAATGTAGATACAGTGTGAGTAGCCGGAGGGGCCAGACTCTGCTGTGAGCCTAGATAACACACAGCAACAGCACTGAGTTCAGCACAAAGCCTGGCAGCCATGGCCACTTTCATTCAAAAACACAGTGAAAGGAAGAAGCCACTTATTTACATAAGTCTCATATTGGTTATTCAGCTTGATGGGGAATATTGTCAGCAGCAAACTGCTTTCACAAAATATTTTAATATTGATTAAATGATTTTAGTGGAGGAAAAAATGGTTGATTTAAAAATTCTGATAATTTCCCCTATGGACCCTGAACTTTCTGTGACTGCCATATCCCACAGCACTGGGGGACTTATAGAAGACTTTGAGATGGATGCATGTTCTGGCCACACTGGCTGACCTCAGCTCTTTAGGATAACACATTTTGTGGATTTTTCTGAATCCCCTATGCCCCACGTTTCCCTCCTCTTAACTTTCCAGCCCGTCATTTGAGTGTGACCAAAAATAAGGGCAACCCAAAGTTAAGGCAAAGAGATCACAGCACATCAGACTGAAGTGCATAACATGCTTCTGCAGCACTTCCTTTATCTACAAACATATTCATCAACATTCTGGGTACACAGTGAAGGTTTGGGGTTTTTTGGGAGGGACAGGGGGTTAATCTGTCAGGCAGCAACAGAATAGGAAAGAAGGAAAAGGACAGTTAATATCACTTCTTTTGATATATGAATTTAAAAAAAACAACTTTTTAGAGTGGGGTTGGAGTGTTAGTGTACCCATAATGGTCCAAGGAGTATGTGAGAAGCAAAGTTTTTTGGTGATACCTTTTATTGGACCAACTGTATAGTTGGAAGAGATATTAGACAAGCTGTCAGGCACAATGTGCCCTTTTTCAGGTCACGCTGTGCCTGAATGTTTGTCTAATGTCTCTCGCAACTATACCGTTGGTCTAATAAAAGAGACTATCAAAAGAAACCCTTGCTTCTCACAACCATTTTAGAGACTACTGTTAAATTTTTGGTATGCAAAATATTAATGTGTTTCATGAAGGATTTTTTGTTCCAGGTACATAAACACAGCCACAGTCATTTTTGCTCTTGCAAAAAAACCAAACAAACCCCAAAAACAAAACCCCTCGTTTTCTAGCAAGATTTCCCAACATACATTGCAGTACCTGGCTTTTGCCTATTCTGTGCCTTGAATGTACTATTGAATATGCTTCTCCGTTTATATGCTAACAAACCTGTCCAAGTAACACTATAAACCTAAACTGTAGGAAATTACAGAGTAAGTAGGAATTTTAAAGGCTCCACCAGCAGATTCCTTTCAGCTGCTGACTATAAATAGCATGTCATTCTGGAATAGTGTCTAACCAGAAAGCTGCAAGATATAAGAGTAACATTAATAGTCTGATTTGAACTCATTTCAATCTGGACATATCATCAGCTAAGTATAGACAGTCAAAAACCCTAAGGCTGAATCGATTCAATCTTTGCAGGTTAGTCTTAACTGTGTAGATTGAACCAATAAGCAGAGATTCACTTTTGATTCCAGAAATGCAACCACGTGTGCAGTGGCCCAGGCCAGAAACCGGGGGGTGCTAGAGTACACCTTCCTGCTCGGCTAGGGCAGACAGTTTCGGCCAAGGCTAGCCCACCCACCCTGAAACATGGGATTTGCAGGGGAGGTGCAAGCCACCCTAGGATGCTGGGGGACTGTGAGTTAACCTGAATCTAGAGGGGATCTGGGACAGAAGTTCAATAAAACAATTTAACCTAAATCAGTTAAGTCTGATACTACATCCATCCAGGTCTATCTTAAACTGGTTTCAGCCATTCTGAAAGTGGTTTATGTGCACTGAATTTCTGTTCTGTTACAGCTCTGAACCAGTTTCTAATCACTTTTGCCAGTTTATGTGTCCCTTCAGCATGCACAGTTTAGCATCCAGTTCAGCATGTGCAGGATGCTGGAGTCCCCATTCACACCTTACCCTGACTGCCACTGTGGGATAGGGCAGACTGTGAGGCCTAATGCAAGTCAGGGTTTTCTGAGGGCAGACTGTGGGGCTTGAGGCTGAACTGTTTTCTTTGTCATTGTTATCTGCTTCTCCTTGGATATTTGTGTGTGGTGTTGCGGTCTTTTGCATGTGACAAGTATGCATGTGGAATTTAAGAATTAGGTTGCCACATCCAGAGATTTATTTTATTTTCCCCAAAAAGTTCTCCATAGTTGTACTGAATCTGGTCAAGATCCTTCTTTCCTTCCATCCTCTGCTTCGTAGCCTAAGGACAACAGGGATCAGCTATGCATTGTCCCTCACTGTCCATTATTCTCTGTCTTGTACTTTGGTGTGCAGCATCTTTAGATGTCTGCTGCACTAGTCTGCTGTCATTTAGTCATTCCCCATACTGCCTGCTTCTGGCTGCTGGCTGTGATGCCCTCAACCATACAGAAGAGCATGTCTTTAGCAGCTGGTCACGCCTCATCTGAAAGATGCATCCAAACAGCAGGATTTTCTTCTTCCTTTTTGCATCAGATACACCCCAGGGAATTATGCCCACACAAGTTTGTACATAAAACATACGACCCCGCATAATTCCATAATTGTGCATAATTTAACCCAGGCAGGCTCTGTGCCTCCACCTTTGTGGGGATCCTAGCACTCCAGTTAGGAGCCCCATGTACAGGGACCAAGTGTGGTGGCACATGACTGGACAGCTGGTGAATAGGGAGAGGAGCTCCCACCTGCAGAACGGGTGTGGGGGGGAGGGTTATGGGTGGGCATGGGAGGGTATGGCTCCCACCTGCAGGGCTGCCAGCCCCCTGTGCTGGCAGGAAACTCCACATGGAGGCATGGAGCCAGCCCAGCCCAGCTCAATGGCGCATGGCTCCCACCTGCAGTGCTGCAAGCCCTATGTGCTGGCACAGAGCCAGCCTGCTCTGGCTCGAAGGTGTGTGCCAACAGGCTGGGCCAGGTGGGCTCCATGCCGTCACATGTAGCCACCAGGACTCAGCTGGAGCCATGTGCCATCAGGGGCTCTGCCTGCTGCAGCCATGAGCACCCAAAGGGGTGTGAGGGGATTTGTTCCTTGACCCTGTATATAACCTCTACACAGGTAGCTAACCTTTTAAAGTCAGGGTCTTGGCACTTGACT
This sequence comes from Alligator sinensis, assembly GCF_000455745.1. Lineage (NCBI taxonomy): Eukaryota > Metazoa > Chordata > Crocodylia > Alligatoridae > Alligator > Alligator sinensis. The sequence goes on from NW_005841922.1 coordinate 3,759,128, forward strand.
GGCTGAGAGGCCTTTTCTCCCTATTACAGCCAGGGTTGGAGTAAGATATTGGCACCACAGGACCAGGTCCAGCCACTCAATTCATGCAATTATATCAAAATCTCATGTTCCATTTTAAAAAAATAGTAAATTTCTAAACCTCGTGGTTGTGAAGAAAACCTTGAAAATGTGACCAGAGTGTAACCCTCAGCACTTATTCATGTGCTCTAAAGCAGAAAAAGAAAAAATAGGTTTGAAATGTTTGCCGCAGCAAGTCTGTTGGTTCCTGTAACAGGGGGCCTTCTTTGGGGCCAATTTCCCAGTGGCCCGCCCACCTGTTTCTGGGCTAACCATCCGCCTTCTTGTCCGCCACGCCTTGTTGGTAATTATTTAATTGATCTTAATAAAGCAGGAGGCTGCCCATTTCTTGCCCCAGTGCCAGGGGGTGCTATCTGCAGCTCCGATCCTCCCCTACACTGCAGCCTAAGCCTCGCAGATGGCATCCAGATGTTATCCATATAACCGGCCCCATGCTGGGACCCATAATCCTAGTGTTGAACCCCTCTATGATCCCTCCATTCTAGCGGCCAAATCCACCTTCATTCTCGGCAGCACAGCTCCCTGAACCGATTCTCCTTCCCGGTGTGGGCAACTGCTCCCCTTTTGGGTGTGGTCCCCCTGGGACCTTTGGCTCGCTAGCCCTGGCCCACCTCCAGGCCAGTCGGAGCACCAGGTGCGCAGCTCTTGGGCGTTCCTCGCGGTGGGCCCCCGGCCCTTTGACCCTTCCAGTCCTGGCCCCAGCACTGACCAGTCAGGGTAAGTCCAGACAGGTGTGAGTCTATGGCCTTACTCTCCCTCTCTGGGGGTCCACCCTCCAGACCCTACAAAAAGGGGTAACCCACCCGGTTGTGGGGGCTAGGGGTTAAGGCACCCCAACCCACCTTTCACCAGGGTGGTAACTGGCCTGGCATTTCCTGGGGGCTCCCGCACCACTGGGAGCCCCACCAGGCCACCCGCTCCTGGCAGGGAACAGTTTTAGGTCATGCCCAGGACCAAGGAGCCTTCTATGCATCCTCTACAGCTCCTCCCTTACCACCAGATGTTACCTGCAGCCAGGCAATGTTGTTGCCTCACCTCTCAGCAGCAAAATGCCCTGTTTATATGGGCAGCCTTGAATTTAAAATGGCTGCCCTCATTAGGCACCTGCCGGCTGCTGGCTTCTGGCCCTTAAAGTGGCCACAGTTCCCAAGTTTAAACCTAACTCAGATGTCTCTACACAGAAGACACTTCTGTAGTTTCAGTGTAGATATATCCACAAGGGATGTCTACCTAAGCTGTCATGGTGTGACCTGCTCTGTACTCCAAATGGCATACTAGCTTGAAGACCCCAGCCCTTCTTCCTCCTAAACAAACAGACCAAGTCAAACCAAAGCAAGTACTTTCCTTCCATATTACCATAATTTCTTCAAGGAACGGAGGGGGCTTTTTCTGATGTTTCTGGGGAGAAAGGGGCCCTATGATACTGCCCCTGCTTGTGGTATAGCCATTCCCTGCAATGGAGGGAAAGGGGACTTCCCTGGCTCCACAGTCCATAGTCTTAAGTGTAAGCCGCAGGGAATCCTCATGTCATAGGGTCATAGGGTTGATTTCATAGAGAAGTTGGACACTAGCTCAAAAGGCCATGTAGTCCAACCCAAAGGCTTGAACTCACGTGCTTTGGCTTCCCAATCTCAAAGCCATTTGACACTGTGGAGCCCATTGATTTATTTTTTTTGGTGGGCCTTTGAAATGAGAGAGAGTGAGTGCTGGTGTTTGTGGGGAGAGTGTGTTTCAAGAGGAGGCTGGGCTGCTGGCTTTTCAGATACAGGCAGTCCTTGGACTTACGACACAATTGGTTCCTGAAAATCATGTCTTAAGTTGAGATGTCATAATTCAGAACCAATTTTCACATAGGAACAATGTTATAAATGGGGGATCGGTTCCTGAACCAAGGCCCAATACCCTATTTTCACCAAAAATAACTCAGAATTTTGTACTCAATCAATTATAGATGAGTAATATAGCTACATTAATGTATTTATATTGTAAATAGCAATCATATTGATTTGAAAGGACTTCTTTGAGGTGACTTTGCTGGACTTTTTGAAGGGCTCTTGGTTGGACTTTTTGAAGGGCTCTTGGCTGGAGTCTTCTCAGGAGTCTTGGCTGCAGGTTTTTCTGGAGCCTTGTCTGCTTTCTTAAAGAAAGTGTTCAAGGAAGTTTGGACAGAAGTTCTCCAGGGAGATGGGCAATGCAGCGTACTTGTTTGCTGGCATGGCATGGCATCTGATCAAGCGTCATAAAATCAAAACTGACATCAGAAAGTCGAAACAGGGTGTCAATTTATAAACGTCTTAGGTTCTGTTCATTGTAACTCGAAACATCTTGAGGACTGTCTGTACTGTATAATTAACTAGGTAGCTCGAAGCATAGACTACTGTATAGATGACTACTGTATAGATGCTTTATTTCATATGGTGTATAAAACAAAATAGCCACCACTTCTGAAAGGATTACAGGATCTGGTATGGAAAGAGGTGTGATTAAAAAGTTTGTCTCACTGACGCTGAAGAGGCTATTTTGTAAATCGAATAGGAAAGTGACAGAGCTCAGGAGAACTTTGTTATATGCTTTAAACCAGCAAGGGGAAAAGGTAGGCTTTTCCTCTTAAAAGGAGATTTCCCTCTAACCACGCACAAAGGAAGTCAAGTGGTTCAGCA
>NW_005841922.1:3761896-3768187 GCF_000455745.1 Alligator sinensis
AACATTCGACAGCCCCATATGACATGCTAAAAAAGTGTGTAAGTGTCCCTAAAAACTATGTCATGTGACAGGGCCTAGAATTTCAGAGTGCATTTCAAAAAAATAGAGGAGAAAATCTTGCATGGAAGGGTAAGGGAATTCACATGACAGAAGGGCATATGCTGTAGATAAGTATGGAGACCATTTTTAAATGCATATTATCTACTTGATAAGTTGTAACAGATTCTCTGGAATCATGTCAAAGGAGCATATAAATACATATGCTGCAGACCGAGTCTGAAATGCATGTAATGACTTGCTTAGACCATAACTGCCAGCTTCCTACATCATAGCAATCTATTGTCTGGAGCCATCAAAACATAACAGCCTATTTTGGATATTCCCATATTTGGAACAGACTCAAGTTATTAAAATATTTAAAACTGTCTGCTGTTCATGCATGCTAACTCTTTAAATAATACTCTGTAATGTGCTTTTCTCTTGCTATGATAAGGACTCTAGGGAATGATTATGAGACTATAGACTATTGTATTATCAATAATGAATTAGCTGAGTTTTCCTTTAAGTCAATTTATGCATCACAAGATACATCATTCAAGATAAGGTTAATTATGAAATGGTAAGAATGCAATACAAGCCTAATTCCTGATAAAGATATATAGAAGAGCCTTTGTGTGCTGGAATTTTGATAATTTAAAGTTCATTCCTAGTGACACACAGAAAATCATGACTGTGTCCATGAATCATGAGGCCTCTCTCCAGGGCACAGAGAAAAACAAACAGCTCATTAGAAAAAAAGGCAAAGCAACCCAGTGTTTGAATCAACATGTGAAATAAAAGCAACAAACCAATGCATGTAGATAGCTTTCTTCACACAAACTTACTGTAACCCTAACAGTAAAGTGAAAGCTAAATGACTAGTGAAGGTGATCATGAAAACGATGGCAAATATGTATATCTTTAGTTTATTTTTAAAAACTAACCTTTGTGCACTTTCAAAGAGAGCCTTAGAAGTCCTTTTAAGGTTTCTTGTACTTGCCTTTTAACTCAGGAATATCAGCAATGTTAAGTTGGTCTTTTTTTTCAGTTTTGATGGAAAAGCTCTGGGAGGTCTCAGGAATGTGCAGACTTTAAAACAGCCATACTTAGTCCTTACTGCCTCAAGAGCCAACAGCCACAGCAACATTCACATGCCTTCCCAAGTGAACCGTGGAAAATATACTCCAATGCAAAAGAAAAAGCCATAGCACTTTTACTGTGACCAACACAGAGGGAACATGCATGGGATGCAATACTTATGGTAACAGGGAAGGCCCAACTGTATGAAGTTTAAAACATGCATGCACTCAAACAGAAACACATTGGTATCAACACTGTCTTCAGAGATGCAGGTGGTAAGTTAGAGAACCACGTGTGACTCAAGAGCTAGGGACTGTGTGTCACTTCTCTAAACAGGGAAGTGTTGAATCTGAAAAAAATACAAATACTTGAGGTAGCTTTAAACTTATTAGTTTGGATACCAGAAGTAGTCCAGTCACAATAGCCCAGAGCTTAGTAGGTTAACTGACTGTTGTGAAGCAGGTTTAAAGCAAGCTTTGGTATTGAAGCCAAGGAGGTCATTCAAGCCTAATTTTCTAGCAAGAGAGACATCAATAACTTAAAAAAACCAAACCACAACTTCTGGTATTTTTTTATAGATGACAAAAAGCAGGTATATGTATATTACCCCATTTCTTCTCTTATTATAAGCCACTTTGGGCTGTTGGCCAATCTCTTCTATTGGAAGGAAGCATGGGGAACAAGTAGGAGGAACTCACAATCCTGCTTACAAACAAAACTTTGACCTGTCTGGATTATTGAGGTACTGTGGGTCAGAATACAAGGGGGTCGGGGTGAAAGGGACTTAGTAGTGGGGGTCTATTACAGACCGCCGCACCAGCGGGATGAGCTAGACCTGGAATTCTCAAGGCAGCTCTCAGAGGCAGTACGCTCAAGGGACATGGTTGTCATGGGTGACCTACACTATCCTAACATCCGCTGGGAGGAGCAGTCAGCTAGATCTAATCGTTCACATAGGTGAAGCTCCTGTATGCAGGTTAAGAAACTAACGCAGGAAGTATATGGTCCCACTAGGGGAAATGCCTTACTGGATTTGGTGCTTGCTACAGGGGATGACCTGGTGGAGGATCTGCAGATACAGGGTAATCTAGGAGAGAGTGACCACCAGTTGTTAGAATTCACTGTCTGTTGAAAGGTGGGGAAGATAACCAGTAGGGCAAAAGTGCTAGACTTCAGAAAAGCTAACTTCAGTGAGCTCAGGAGGTTAGTAAGTGAGGCACTGAAGGACAAGAGCCTTGGTGAGGTGGGAGTCCAGGAAGGGTGGTTGTTCCTCAAAGGAACGATCCTTCAGGCACAGAAGAGGACAATCCCATTGCACATAAGGCGGGGCAAAGGGGTCAAGAAACCCTCTTGGCTGAACAGGGAAATCCAGGAAAACCTAGGGATACAAAAAGAGGCATACAGACTGTGGAAGCAGAGGGTAGCCACCAACTTGGATTACACCTACTTGGCTTGCACTTGCAGGGAGTCAGTTAGAAAGGCCAAGGCAGCAGTGGAACTCAGGCTGGCAACAAAAATTAAAGACAACAAAAAGTCCTTTTTCAGGTACATAGGGAGTAAAAAGAAGTTGCGTTGTAACATAGGACCCCTACAGGACAGGTTAGGGCAATTAGTGATGGATAGGAGGGACAAATCTGAGTTCATCAATGAGTTTTTTCATCAGTATTCCTGAACACAGATAATGATGTATCTCCAAATTGGACTATAGACAAGCACAGGTGGGACACTGGCCCACCAACAGTTAGCACTGACCTAGTGAAGGGACACTTGGAGGGGCTTGATATGTTCAAGTCAGCAGGCCCAACTGATCTTCATCCAAGGGTGCTGAAAGAATTGGTCAGCGTCATAGCAGAGCCACTGGCCACTTGTCTGAGCACTCGTGGCTCTCAGGACAAGTCCCAGAGGACTGGAAAAGGGCTAATGTGGTCCCTATTTTCAAAAAGGGGAGGAAGGAGGATCTGGGTAACTGTGGATGGGTTAGTCTCACTTCTATCCTTGGGAAAACCTTTGAAAAAATTATTAAGGATTGTATTTGTTGGAGTCCAGCAGGAAAAATAATGCTGAAGGGCAACCAGCATGGATTCATAGCAGGCAGATCCTTCCTGACACACCTTGTTTCTTTTCATGACCAGGTCACAAACTGCTTAGATGCAGGATTTGAGGTGGATGTCATATACCTGGATTTTTTTAAAGCCTTTGATACAATGTTACATCCCATTCTCATAAAAAAATAAGTGGCTGTGACTTAGATGATTTCACAGTCAGGTGGGTGAATTGGCTAATGAGATGCACCCAGTGGTGGTGGATGGATCGGTATCGACCCGAAAAGATGTGGACAGTGGGGTCCCCCAAGGCTTGGTCCTTGGACCAGTCCTGTTCAATATCTTCATAGATTCATAGATTGTACAGTCGGAAGGGACCACAATGGATCATCGTGTCCGACCCCCTGCCTCTGGCAGGAAAGAGGATCGAGGTCAGATGACCCCAGCCAGGTGACTATCCAACCTCTTTTTGAAGACCTCCAAGCTAGGTGATAGCACCATGTCTCTTGGAAGCCCATTCCAGATCCTGGCCACCCTTACTGTGAAAAATTTCTTCCTAATATCTAACCTAAATCCACTCTCAACTAGTTTACACCCATTATTCCCAGTCACTCCCTGGGGCACCCTAGTAAACAGCGCTTCCCCTATTCCCCGTTGACCTCCCCTAATAAATTTATAGGTGGCCTCAAGATCTCCCCTCAGCCGTCTCTTGTGAAGGCTAAAGAGATTCAGCTCTCTCAACCTCCCCCCGTAGGGTCTTTCCCGAAGGCCACTAATCATGCAAGTGGCCCTCCTCTGGACCCTCTCCAGATTCTCCGTGTCCCTCTTAAAGTGTGGCGCTCAAAACTGGACACAGTACTCCAACTGCAGCCTGACCAGTGCCGCATAGAGGGGGAGCATCACCTCCTTTGATCTATTAGTCATGCACCTGCTAATACACAACAAGGTGCAATTGGCCTTGTTGATGGCCTCGTTGCACTGCCGGCTCATGTTTATCTTGGAGTCAATTATGACTCCAAGATCCCTCTCTGCCTCCGAGCTGCTGAGAAGGACACTCCCCAACCTATAGGTGTGCTGGGGGTTCCTCCTTCCCAGGTGGAACCTGACATTTATCCTTTATTAAACTGCATCCTATTTCTCTCCGCCCATTGATCCAACCTGTCCAGGTCAGCCTGGACAGAGTTCTGATAGAAGGATTTCTTGGAGTAGCCTTCAATTTGTTTGGAGCGTTAGAAAAGAAAAATCCCTTCTTGCAAGGTGAGAAGTGAGAGGCGTTTGCTCATCCACTTGAATTATCTGGACACCTTAGTTGACCTTCTCCTTCTCAGAGCCAAGATCAGAGCAGTAGTGCAGGACTAAGCCAGTCTAGGTGACACGGTGGTAAAAGTGCCAGTGTCCAATAAGATCCTAACATTTATTAAGTGCTTGCAGCATTGCAACTGCATCCAAATAGGGTAGATGTTTTCCCCATCTGGTCCTGCACCCATTTCCTGGAAACAGAGGTCACAGGACAGCTCTACCTAGCCATAGTGGCAGCAGCGCAGTACTCTGGAGATCAGTCTGCAAAGCAGTGGTTCTCCACCGCGCATCTCTCCAGGCAGGTGTGGGGCTGGATCAGGAAAGCACCCAGAGCCAAATTTACTAGCTCCTGCCACAGCCACTTCCTCTCTCAGCTCTACACACACATCCTAAGAACAGAGGCACATGGGACTGCATCACCTGGTATGGCAGTGCTAGTGCTGCAGCATCCTTGGAAATTTTATTTTGCTTCATGAAAGGGAAAGGAGATACAAGGGGGAGGAAAAAATCTGTTATTGAAAGATGTCCCAAAGGGGTGAAGTTCCTCCCATCTGCCAGTAGTGGAACAGACAGTCTGCTGTCAGGTGCAAAGGGGTAAAGGGTCATCTTACATATGAACTGTTCCATTGTTATTACCCTGCTGATCCCTCCGTTTACTGTAGTTCATGAGGTTATTACAGTCACTGTAACTCTTCTTTGTGTGTATGGGGCCAGGTTCTTGGCAAAGAGTTGTACTTTCTATCACAGCTACTCTCATGGGAATCAACGGGCGCATTTAAAATGTGCTGGGGGGGGGCGGGCATTCTAATTAGAGCAGCTCTTGAGAGCCACTCTAATTAAAAGTGCCTGCAGCATCTCCTGTACTCAGTGTCCCATGCCTCAAAGTGGTGGCAGGGGTGCTTAACTAAAGCTTGTTCAACAAGCTTCAATTAAAGCACCCCTGCCACCTCTTTGAAGTGTGGGGATGCTGAATACACGATGCCAAGGCTGCTGGAGTGTCCCAATTAGCATGCTCCAGCTGACTCAGTTAATCAAGTCGCAGCACAGCAAAGGAAAGGGATCTCAGAGTCATAGTTGACTCAAAGATGAATATGAGTCAACAATGTGATGAAGTGATCAATAGAGCTAACTGGACTCTATCATGCATTAGCAGATGCAGGATGAACAGGTCCAGGGAGGTGATACTTCCCCCTATGCGGCATTGGTAAGGCCACAGCTGGAATACTGAGTCCAGTTTTGGATGCCGCACTTCAACAGGGATGAGGATAACCTTGAGAGGGTCCAGAGGAGGGCCACTCATATGGTTAAGGGCCTGCAGGTAAGGTCCTACGAGGAGAGATTGAGGGACGAAGATCACTTCAGCCTCTGTAAGAAAAGGCTGTGAGAACTAGTGGCCATCTACAAATTTGTCAGGGGGAGCAGCAAGGGATAAGAGATACTCTGTTTACCAGGGCACCCCTTGGAGTAACTAGAAACAACGGCCACAAACTGACAGAGAGCAGATTTAGACTAGACATCAGGAAGAACTTCTTCACGATAAGGGTTACCAGAATCTGGAATGGATTTCCGAGGGAGGTGGTGCTCTCCCCTACCTTGGAGGTCTTTAAGAGAAGACTGGAAAAACACCTGGCTGGGGTCATCTGCCCCCAGCCCTCTTTCCTGGCCAGGGCACGGGGTCAGGCTCGATGATCTACTGAGGTCCCTTCTGACCCCCAAAAACCTATGAAAACTATGAAAGGAAGTAGTTTATGTTCTCAGTGGAAGGTTTGTCCAAGTACAGACTTGGTATGAAGAACTTGCTAGGTCACCTCCATGGTCTGTGGAGCAGGAA